>NC_036247.1:9368374-9371270 GCF_002742605.1 Olea europaea var. sylvestris | reverse complement strand
GGCCATTTACTTTGAAATTTCATTTAATTGGATGGTGTAATTCAACTGTCTCATAGGGAAACACCTGAGAGACCGTAAAAGGATCGGACCATCTAGACTTCAATTTTCTTGGAAAAAGCTTAAGTCGGGAATTTTATAATAGCACTTGATCTCCCACTCGGAAAATTCATTGCCTGATGTTCTTGTCGTGCCATTTCTTTGTCCTTTCCTTGTAAATGGATGCATTCTCATATGTCTCTCTTCTGAATTCCTCCAACTCATGTAACTGTAGTACTCTTGTTTCTCCAGCCTTTTCGAGGTCCATGTTTTACTGCTTTAATGCCTAATACGCTCTGTGCTCAAACTCCACTGGTAGGTGGCATGCTTTCCCGAAGACTAGTCGGTATGGGGACATTCCTATAAGTGTCTTGTAAGCTGTGCGCTACGCCCATAAAGCATCGTCCAATTTTTTTGATCAATCCTTGCGAGATGCATTCACGGCGACCTCCAAAATTCTTTTCAATTGTTTGTTTGACGTTTCCACCTGTCCACTTGTCTGAGGGTGATAAGGAGTTGCAATTCGATGTTGTACCCCGTACTTATGCAGAACTGCCTGGAGCAACCGATTGCGGAAGTGCGTTCCACCATCACTTATAATGGTCCTAGGTGATCCATAGCGGTTAAATATGTGTTTCTTTATGAAGTCCACCACCACCCTTTCATCATGTTTAGGCAATGCTTTAGCTTCTACCCATTTTGAAATATAGTCCACCACAACCAGGATGTATCGATTGTTGTAAGATGATGGGAACGAACCCATAAAATCAACCCCGCAGACATGAAATATTTCCACTTCCAAAATGTTGTTAAGTGGCATCTCGTGACGCACTGATATGTTACTTGTTCTTTTACACTTATCGCATGACCTACATAAACTGTGGCAGTCTTTGAACAATGTAGGGCAAAAGAAACCACATTGGAGCACCTTTGCTGCTATTTTAGTGGGGCCAAAGTGCCCTCCATAAGCCAAAGCATGTACTCGTGAAAAGATCAGTTTCATTTCATCCTCAGGCACACATCTCTTAATGATCTGGTCCGCCCCTCTCCTATATAAATTTGAATCATCCCAGTAATAGAATTTCACTTCATGACCGAGCTTCTTCTTTCGCTGATAGGTGAGATTCAAATCCATATAGCCACTGGCTAAGTAATTAACAATGTCTGCATACCACGAAGCTTTTTCTACTTGCAGTAAATGTTCATCTGGGAGGACCTCATTAATATTCATATTATCTGAATCCTGCTGTTGCTCTATCCTTGATAAGTGATCCGCTACCTGATTTTCTGTTCCCTTTTTTATCACGAATCTCAATGTCAAATTCTTGTAGTAACAGTTCCCGGCAAATTAGCCTTGGTTTCGCGTCCTTCTTCTCAAACAAATGCTTCAGAGCTGCATGGTCTGTATAAACTATCACCTTGGACCCAATCGAATAAGAATGAAATTTGTCAAAAGCAAAAACAACTGCAAGCAATTCCTTTTCAGTTGTTGCATAGTTGATCTGAGCATCATTCAATGTTTTGCTAGCGTAGTAAATAACATGAAATACTTTTCCGTTGCGTTGTCCAAGCACTGTCCCCACTGCAAAGTCACTGGCGTCACACATGAGCTCAAAAGGTAATTCCCAATCTGGAGCCACTATCACAGGTGCCGATGTCATTTCTTCTTTCAAAGTGTTGAAGGCTTTCTAACACTCATCAGAAAATTGAAATGGTATATCTTTCTCCAGCAGGTTGCACAACGGTTTTGTAATTTTTGCAAAGTCTTGAATGAATCTTCTATAAAATCCTGTATGTCCCAGAAAACTCCTGATCCCCTTCACTGAATTAGGTGGTTGCAATTTCTCAATCACCTGTATTTTGGCTTTGTCCACTTCAATCCCCTGTGCAGAAATTCGATGTCCCAGTACTATTCTTTCCTTTACCATGAAATGATATTTTTCCCAATTAAGCACAAGGTTCTTCTCCTCACATCTTTGCAATACAAGAGCCAACCGCTCCAAGCAATCGTTAAAGGAATCTCCAAACACAGAAAAATCGTCCATAAAAACTTCAGTGTACTTTTCTACCAAGTCAGAAAAGATGACCATCATGCATCGTTGAAAGGTTGCTGGTGCATTGCATAAACTAAAAGATATTCTTCTAAACGCAAACGTTCCATAAGGGCATGTGAAGGTTGTCTTCTCTTGGTCTTCTAGAGCAATTACTATCTGATTGTACCCTGAATATCCGTCCAGAAATCAATAATGAGAATGTCCTGCCAACCTTTCTAACATCTGATCAATGAATGGCAATGGAAAATGGTCTTTTCTGGTTGCATTATTTAGCTTTCTATAATCTATGCATACTCTCCACCCTGTCACTAACCGTGTTGGTATCAGCTTGTTGTTCTCGTTCTTCTCCACTGTGATTCCACCCTTTTCAGGTACAACATGTACAGGACTCACCCACGAACTATCAGATATGGGATAAATTATTCCTACATCCAGTAATTTCAGCACTTCTTTTCGCATGACTTCTTTCAAGGTTGGATTCAATCGGCGTTGTCCTTCCACTGATGCCCTTGACCCATCTTCCATTAAAATCTTGTGCATGCAAAGAGTTGGACCGATCCTTCTTATGTCAGCTATTGTCCATCCAATTGCCATTTTGTGCTGCCTGAGTACCTCCAACAATTTATTCTCCTCTTCCCTTGTCATGTCATTTGCAATTATTACTGGCAGTGTTGAAGATTCTCCCAAGTATGCATAACGAAGATGGGAAGGTAAGGGCTTTCGTTCAAGAGTGGGTGCCTTTTCTACTGAAGGTACCAGGGGAGAAGGGTTGTCACCTAGAGATTCATACTGCCAATGCCTTCTTC
>NC_036247.1:9325750-9367484 GCF_002742605.1 Olea europaea var. sylvestris | reverse complement strand
GGTCTCTTCACATGTATTTCTGGAAGTTACACCCCACTCCTGGTAGTAATAGCTTGCACTTGCTCTTTTGGATCGACCATTGTGTTGCCTGACAATGTCCCTTGTGGGCGTTCTGCAAGCTGTTGAGCTATCTGACCAATTTGTGTTTCCAACTTCTTGATTGATGCTTGCTAATTCTGAAAGTTAGTGTCAATCTGCTGAAACACCTTGTCAGTCTTCTACATGTACTGGTTGAACATCTCCCCCAAACTTGGTTTTTTCTCCTGTTGGGCATTATTTGAACTGTTCCCCTGTTGATTATCCGACCATCTAAAGTTTGGGTGTTGTCTCCATCCTGGGTTGTATGTTTGAGCATATGGATTAAAATTTCGAGACCCATTCTGAATGAAATTGACATGTTCGTCGGGATAGCCTATAGATGTGCAGTTTTCTGTCAGATGATTAGCCCCGCAATTCTCACATGATGGACCAGCTGTCACTGCATGTGCTCCTTTCATTTGTGATTTCACTAATAACTCCACATGTTTTGTCAATGCTACTATTTAGGCGTTGGTAGCTGCTGTGCTCCTGTCTTCGGTGGCGCCACTCTTTCCGATGAGAACATTGAATGTGTTGTAGCAATCAACTCAAACGGTTCCATGGTTTACTGCACAGATTTTCCTATAATTAATCCTCTAGCTGAGGTATTGACTTGGGATTTTAACAGTGGTGTAAGTCCAGTGTAGAAGTATTGCGCTTGATTACCTATAGTAATTCCATGGTTTGGGCATTTTCTCATCATCTCATTAAACCTATTCCATGCTCCGTGATAGCTTTTTCCCTCATTCTGTTGAAAAGTTTGAATTTCCAATCTGATTTTAGCTACCCTCGCCGGTGGGAAAAATTTATTACAAAACTTCCTGGTTAGTTCTTCCTATGTAGTAATGCTGGCATGAGGCTCAGCATCTAACCACTCAAATGCAGCGTTTCTCAATGTAAATGAGAATAGTCGTAGTTTAATAGCATCTTCATTGACCCCCGGAGCATGAAAGTTCTACAGTTTCTGAGAAATCTAGAGATATGGGTGTTTGGATTCTCTTGATGTAGTCCGTAGAATTGCAGGGTGTTGCTCATCAAGTTAATCCAATCTGGCCTTATCTGAAAGTTATTCACCCCAAAATCTGGATACACAATACTGGAGCGCATGGGTACTGCTATAGGTGTCAGGAACATTGATACTGACAAATCACCTTCATTTATTTCCCCTCGCTCATGCTGTTGTTTCGGTGGTACCACTCTTGTGGCCATTTGTCCAATCGGGTGAATAGGAATATGAATTTGTTGATTGTCAGCCATTTGACATTGCTGTTTTTGTTTGTGTTCTTTGCGTCTTCATTTGAAGGTACGTTCTATCTCCGAATCAAACGGTTCAAGATCGTCACCTTGGGCACGGAGCATACAACGAACACAATTTTCTATAAATAAAAGAAAAATAAACAAATCAAATAACAGTTAAAATAAGAAAATAAATTAAGACTAAAAGAAATAGTCCCCGACAACGGCGCCAAAAACTTGTTGTAAAATTTTGTTTCGTAAGTGTACGACTCGTAACAAGTAATAGTGGACCTAAGAGTCCGGATTGTCGATCCCACAAGGACTATTTTCTAGCACTTAATTCAATTTTTCTTTAACTACTATTTGACTAAAACAAATTAAAGGTTGTAAAAGCTGGGTTTTAATCTAAATCTTAGAAAATAAATGAATGTTCACACGATTGGTTGGAGAGTCAAATAATGAATGGATGTTAGGGTAGAATAACTTCACCAATTGATCACCTTTACATCTCAAATTAAAACTCAATTCTAATGTAGTGCTCGGTCGAATTCTCCTATTGTATTCAATTTATCCCTCTCGAGTTCTCATTGAGCCTATTCAACTAAATAAATTTCATATTTCTATGCAAATTCAACTTAGTTAAACGAGTTCTATGTATTAAGAATTCAATTATGACCGCAATAAATGGTATATGTATCTCTACTCATTATACCAATGTACTGAATTTTACTACATGGCCAAACTCATATCTCTATTTGTAAAGAATTCACAAAAATCATCAAATTATTGATCAGATAATTTAATGCATTCAACTCATAACAAAATCAACACATTGAAGAATTAAAAACTGAAAGTCTTAATAAGAGAATGTAAAAGATCCCAATTGGTTACATTATTCCCCATAACAATAAATTTAGCTACTCATAATACAAGAAGAAAAGTAGGAAATTGTCTTAGAATACATCACCGAATTTGTAATAAAGATGTAGAAGAAAAAGTAGAATTCTTGCACCAAGATCTCCTTCCTCTTCCAATGAATGTTTCTAATCTTCAATTGCTTAGTATTAATCTTCTTGAATTTCTCTTTTGAATCTCCCTTCTTGTTGTTTTCTCTCCAATATGTCAAGAACCCTTCAAAAGTATGAGAAAGATGTATTTATAGGTGCCACTCTGTTTTATGTAGAAGTGGAGTTTTTATGGATTTAAAAACGACCCAAAAAAAATGCGCCCTAGATATTCAATTGCGGCGCCCAGGCACTACGACATAGCGCCTGGGCGCTATGGTTGCGACGTCTAGACGCTGCCTCTCGGTTCCAAATTTCATCTTTTTTTTCAGTTTCGTAGCGCCTAGGCGCTATGAATGCAGCGCCTAAGCGCCATCTTTCTGCCCCAATTCAGTGTTTTTTGCCTCTTCGTCCACTTTAATACCTCTTTTTACATCGTTTCTCCTAATCTTCAAAACAACACTAACAAACACATAAAAAATGTTCTATACTCACAAGATCAAGCATTTAATCAAGCTAAAACTGTGCAAAAATCATGAGTGAAACAAACTCATCAATCGTTCAACCTCATCACACCACAGGGTAAATGAGCAATAGTTCCGAACCTGCGGCCTATAAACCTTTTTCAAACAATGCCATTAGAACCTTGAGGCTCTATAAATGTTCAAATCATTTGACAGAACAAGTAGACAGAATACTTGACGACGCCATCAACATAAAGCCAAATTGAGTATACAAATTGAATTATGAACCAGCGAAATAAAGAAAATGAATGTGCTGCATAGAAGTGAATCAAATCAAACAATGCAAAATAGGCCTAGTACACAACATAACTTATTTAGCAAATTCAGTTCATTTCTTAGTTCGACTATAAATTTTGATTAACTAATTTGCAAGATTCTAAAGCCAGAGCTCAAGAATTATTAGAATCCTTTTCAAACGCTAGAAGAGATGATCGAATACCTCTTTGAGCACGGAAAGATTCAACTCGGAGCTGAGCAACGAGTTCTCTGTCGAATCTTTAACCTTCTCCACCCTCATTTTACCATCCTCGAACTTAATTTTCATGTAAGTACACCCGGTCCTCGCATTATCATCGAACTTCACCGCCCTTGTCTGTGTTGAAAAATAAATATTTTAAATTTTAAATTTTCAAATTAATAATTTGTTGTTTCTATTTTAATTTCAATTTAATACAAAATTAAATTAATAATATTGTAATATAACATATATATTATAACTTGTGGTATAAATGTGGTGGTTATTATAACTTGAAATAAGTTTCAACATATCAAAATTAAAACTCATTAATTTGTGAGGGAGGGAAATCGCGGGATGTGACCCAACAGGTCAGGGAACAAGAGCTGCATGTATACTGCGCCTACAAGGAGTTCAATTCCATGTCTCAGGAATCGAACCCCCCACACTGCGACTGCCAGCAATACGTGAGATAACATCACTCCTATCATTTGCACACTGGACTATGCCCCAAGAGGCATGATAACTTATATGTTTTCTCATTAGTATGGGGGTTGAAGTTTTACACTATATAAGGGAGGCATTTCTATAATTTGAGAAAACTACTTTTAACATTATCATTTCTACAATTTTATATTATACTTTTGACATTTCGATAAAGGCTCGTTTACTTATCTTTTTATGGCCGTGTCCATAGAAGGAGAGTCACATGAGTTTTCTCTTGAAGTTGTGTAGTGTCGAAAAAATCCGCACGAAGGGAAAGCAACACGACTTTAGAACGACGTCGCCGATGTCACTCCAAGGCTTGCTTTCTTTCTATCCCTTTTCTTATTTTAATATTATTATTGAATTATATTTATATCAATTAATTGATTATGCTAATTGGTAAATTTATCTGCATACAAGTCACCAATTTTCTCATCAGTCTACGCCTTCTCCTTATTCATCATCACCACCATTTCCTCACCGAACTCATCACTCCCAACTTTCCCCATAAACGCGACCCTCCCACCGAGGCTCACGTGGGAAGTGGCCACATTCGAAGGCGGCCCTCCAGGTGCCCATACAAAGTCAGGCGGATTCCATTGCAGCATTTTCCACTGGGAGTATATATCAGGATGCAATTGCTCAGGTGCCACTCTCACCGTAGGCACAAACTCCTTCTGGGCTGCCCCAAAACAACACACTAAAGGGGGGTCTTCGTAAGGAATATCCATTTCATCGTCATAATCAATAACCTCCTCATCATTTGATGGTTCCGTATCTTTACGATGGCGTCTCGATACTTTTTTCGGAGGTGAATCTATAGTTTTAGTTGATTTTTTACGGCCTCTATTGGTTGTTTTTGGTGGGTTTTCAGTGGTGGTGGCGTCATTGCTGGAGGATTTGCTGGATCTTAACTTACGGCGATTGGTGATTTGGGTATGGGATTATATACAATTGTGGAAATTTTGAATTGGGTTAGTGAATTTAAAGCTAAAATTAGTAACCTTTTCTGAGGAATGGAGGGAAGGAGGAGATGAAGTATAGCCATGGTGATGGATTTTACTCGGCGTTTATCCGAGATTCCGAGTATACATTCCTCGCTCTTGCTAGTTGATTTACAGGAATTTTGTTTGGGCCTTAAATTGGGCTCGAGTTATTAACCCGATAGATGTTGGGTTGGATAAGCTTGTCCAGTCATGGTTGAGCTGATAATCACTTAGGTTAGAAGCATAGACACAAATAGAATTAAAACGGGTTAATTATTTGAATTGTTATACCAAGTGCTACTACCTAATAACTGAATTTAAAATTATATCTCAATTATTGGTGAACTAGGCACTGTATTACTATTACCAAATCCATCACTCAAATCGACTCCGTTTATTGAACCTAACTGATCTTCTCACGTGTCAAACAATTTTCTATGTGATCCATTTGGGGATACAAGGGCCCAACTTAATCTCAAAAGAAAAGGAGGCACTCGCACCTTTAACTGGTAATTTTATTCCATCCGAATGCTAGTTAAAAATTCAGGACCATATTAGTCATCCATCCAAATATATGTAAGCAAAACTTATTTGTAAAACTCAATTTAGGCTGTGATTTTCAATGTTTTATTGCCAACCTCATTGTCAGAATATGTGAATTCCAACGATAAGATTTTGAAAATCGCAATCTAAATCACTTGTTACTAACACACTTTGTTTGCGTGGATTTGGGTGAATGTTTAATACTGTTCATGTAGGAAAACTGTTTGACAAATGGCAAATGGATGATTCGTTTGGTTTAACAAATAGCATCAACTTGAGTGATGAATAAGTAACATGGTGCATAGTTTAGATGTAATTTTAAGTTCATTTATTAAGTAGTAGCACTTGATATAATTCAATGAATGTTCAATAATTAATCTATTAAAACAAGTATGTAATAATGTTTAATATTGTGTCTTTTTTTCTCTCAAGTAGGATCTCGATTCCCATAAAATATTTTTACTTTTGTAAAATAAGTATTTACTTGATGACTCGATCAAAAGCCAAGGTAGATATATGAGGTTGAGAAGAATAAAGCTTTTCATTATTAGAAGAGATCAACACTGGTCAAGTTTCAATATTTGCTGAAATATAAGGGACTGTTCTCTTCGTGTTTGAGTTTTGAATTTCATTTTGGGTTTTGTGTCTTGAATGTCTGTTTTGAAATTGTTGAAAACGTATTCTTTTCGTCATTTTGAAAAAATATTTCTTAAAACATGAAAATTGAAAACAATTTTTTTTTTATTTAATTCATTTTCTCTTCTCCAGCTAAGGCGATTTTCGCCCCCTCCAACACCGTCACCCCCACCCACCACCTAGACTAAGAGATCCTAGCATCGCTCGAACCCCCTCACCTCCCCCCCAGTGGTGGAGCCACACTTGCGCAAAATTTTGACCCATGGCTGGACAAGGTTCTAGGCAAAATTGGAGTTGACCCATGGTTAGACAAGGTGCGCCAAGTGAAGAGGAATTCAACACATATGGTCCACAACCATGGGTCAACCGAATGGCGCCAAAATCTACAACATTCGAATTCTGTTGGACTGACTTCGCGACGGGTTTGTTTCTGAGTTTAATTCAGATGGTTGAATTGTTGTTTGTGGTAAATTGGGGCCATGGTTGGGATCAGTTTGTGGTAGGCAATCGACCGGTGGCGGTGCACGACCTTGAGTGTCGCCGAAGATGGAGATTTCGGCAAAAAAGGGGTGTGGGACATTTGTTTTTTGGGCTGGATTTTCTACTACTTCTTGTTGATTTGTGGCTAGTGGTTGGTTGGAGATTGTAGAGGGGAATGAGGCGAGACTGATGCTGGTTGGATCCGCCAGTTCTGACAGTCGAAAGTTGGTGATTTGTGACTCCATGTGGTGGGGGTTGAGGAGAGGTTGAAAACAAGACTGTTTCCCGTGTTTTTGTTGTTTTGAGTTTTCTTCACAATTTTATTTTACTTTTTTGTTTTCGAAAAGGGAAAGAGAATGCATTTTCACTATTTTGAAAAATCGAAAACAGAAAAAGGCAAAGAGAACATACTTTTAATTTTTTAGACAATATTTACCCCAAAACCAATCAAAAAGTGTTTATTTATGTTGAAATACCCTAACTATGATAAGATATATTAAATACAACACATCCCTCTTGCAGCATGACAAAAGATCAATAGATTAATGCAAGCCCGAAATTATATTAATCCACTGAATATTGGCGATTATCACTTTAAAAGGTCAACATTGTTGAAAGAGAATATCTGAAGATTCTCGTTTTCATATTAAGTGATGTGGATTCTACAATTAATTTCATCATCGTCCAAATAGTACAAGTACAAACAGGTGCAAGTGAACACGATTAAGTGATTGCTTATGATCCAAGAACAATTTTTGAACAGAGCAAGATAGAATGATTAAAAGCGAACTACTGCATAAGATAATCTTAGAAAAGAAAAGGAAAGTAAAAAGATTATTACTCCGGTAGAAGCTGAATTCTAATGTAGCAAAACTACATTGGATGAATGATCATTAAATTACGAAGAATGTTAAACAGACAAGGAGAAAAATAGGGGGAAAAACAGACTGAATTGTTAGCCGCTTGTTGGCAGTTTTTTTTTTTTTAAATCATGCATGACACATGTGCAGCCTGTTTTTTACCCTGTTTTTCACCGTCTGTGTAGCATTGCTCTTAAATTACATAAGCACACTAAAATCAAAAGACACAAGTACAATATTAGATAGATTTACAGAAGGAAAACACCCCCAAAATTTTAACCCAAAACCTACTTGTGACAATCTTTGATGGTGGTATCTGCTGCAACATTCGACCTTGTGCACTCCAACTCCTTAGGTTGCATAGCAAATTCCTGTGGAACCACGGGTCGTCTATTTCCAAAGATATTCCAGGAAAAGAACACGATGAAGGCCCCTAATGCTCCACATCCAGTACCACATATCAATGCAGCTAGGATTTTAAAACCACAATCACTTGATCTCTTATGAACATTCACCACTTCTTGTTTCTCCCTAAATGCCTCAGGATTTAACGGTTCAGAATGCATCCATTGTGGAAAACTTCTTGTCCTAAAACTCCACGAATACACATTGCACTTCTGCGACGAATTTGCACCCAATGAACTCATCCCAACTAGAAACTTCTCCTCTTTCCACATTCGTGACAAGTTTATACCATACGAAAGCAATGGATCCACCGGCCTAATGTCGCCTAATTTACTCAACCTCACCTCTAATCTTTTAGAACTTGCTTCGTAATCAATCCAACATTGCAATCTTTCACCGCTATTTAGCACCAAATTGATTGATGAAACATTGCCCACTTTAACAGACACAAGACTAATATCAATCCCAAGGTGGTTTCTTAAAGTATCAAATTCAACACCAAGAAACCTATATTTTCTTGTTTTGAACAACCCAATAAAGCCACCTTTAAAAACATTCAATGGTAACCCAATATTGGGAATCATAATAAAGGCGAAACCCTTCCCATTTCCTCTAGAGATTGAGAACACAAAATACGTGGAAAAAGACAACGTTTTTCTTGTTTGTCCTTCAACAACCTCAATGGGCTTCTTGTACACAACACCAGAAACCATTGAACTAGTGATTTGAATTGAAATACTTTCTTTTACAACCATGGCACCACCATATAGAGCAATCTGCGACGTAAAATTTGAATCTATACCAAAATTCTTAAAAGAAAATGATATATTTTGTGGGTCTTCAGCTTGAACTTTCAAGAAAAAATTGAGTAGAAAAAAAGCCATGAAGTACCTGGACACTGAAAATGCAGCCATTCTTAATCTGGGTTTTGAGCTAGAACCCTTGATCCTGGTTTTGTCGTTTAATCTGGATTTATTACTAGGGTTTCTTGGAAGAATCCATGAATAAAATACGCTAATTTTTAAGAATTTTTATGGTGTTCGAGTGTTGGAAAAGCTTGGGGAAATGGGGAAGGAATGGCGGGGGACGAGGGTGGGCTTGAATGATGTGAAATTATACTTTGGGGAAATACAATATTTATAAAATTATAGATGGGAGTCCTCAAACTATTGAAAATGTAATAGGCTGATCCAAATTTAATATTTTGGAAGCATCGGTCCCCAACCTTTCATTTTTGTAATATTTAGGTCAACTGATACTATGTGGTCACTACGTAGTAGTGATAATTGGGATCCCTATCATCACGTCACATCGTTTAATTAGTTAGCTTCCACATAGACAAGTTTTCACCACTGTGCACACCACTATTGCACAGTGGTTGTTTATTATTATCATTGATGAATTACATTACTCCGTTTATGTCAATAAATGATGATTATCCTTTTGTTTAATTAAAAACTCATGGCTTTTATTTGAAATAGATTTTGTGAAGATGATATTTTTGTATTTGTAAATTATTTAATGAGAGAATGTGTGCTTGAAAATTAGTTCAATAAAAAAAAATGTTTTAAATTATCTATGCTAAACATGGATTCAATTTTTGATAAAAAAAAAAAAAAAAATACAACTGTAAAAGAAACTCGAAAAATATATAGACAAGAAAGGTAGTGATAAAATTTTCTTTCTGATAAAATTTTTGAGTACAAATAAAAGATAAAGATAACAAATTTCTATAACACATGAGTGTTGAAAAATAAATGGATGAGGACCAACTTTATACATTTTCAATAGCTTTGAGACCTAAATGTAATTTTCTCTATGAACATGAGATTTTCTAAGATTGCGTCCTTTTGTTTTTCATAATTTGCATTGATGTATCTCTGCTATGCACACTTTGCTCTCGTGTTGTGAACTTTTTCATTTAAGACTGTTGTCTTGTGACTTACATGACAGCATTAAACGTTTTTACTTTATTGATTCAATATATTATTCTTCCGGCCATGAAAAGAAATAAATTAGTGGGCATTACCTAAAAGGCAATGGCCAATCCGGCCATGAAAAGAAATAAATTAGTGGGCATTACCTAAAAGGCAATGGCCAATCCACTTCAAGAACACAATGATTAATTATTTATTCAAAATCCACAAGTTAATAAAACCACAATTGATCTTTGAAAGTTAATGCAAAATCCAAGATAAGATTTTCACAAGGAAAACGATGTACTACACCAATGAAATTGTTTCATGTTTTAGGTTGAGCAAGACGAGCCACCTTAAAAGTTAAAATACAACGGACGATCCAACCCGATTCAATTCATTTTCACAAGACAATAAACAGAAATGTAACGTTATGCTTTATGAAAAGTCATTTTTTGGTCTTGGGAAATAAAAATAAGAAATAATTTGTAGACAGAAAAGACATGTATAAAGTGTATTAATTACAAACTTTAAACAAAGAGATGACAGCTTGACATGTGGACCTTTGATTGGAAGAGGACGACTCACTGATATATTTAACTAAGTGGAGCTACTGGCCAAATTTTCTTTATGGGGGGAGGAAACTGTGTTTTCTCATGCAATGGCCCTGTTAGACATTTGATTTTGATGCCAAACTAGTGGTACCATATTCCATCGTCCTCTAATGCATCTCTTGTGGCGAGGATCGCCATGTATCATTCTCGTGAGCCCGTAGACTTGCGGCTCACCGCAGTGCCCTTGAGGCCTGGGCAAAAAAATAAAACAATTGGTCAAATTAATCAAACATAATTGACTTGGGTCGATTTAGATTGATTTAGTTTGATTTTATTTTTAAGAAAATCACAATAGGTCGATTTGACCATGATTTAACAAACCATTAGTTAACAGAACCAGCCCAATCCACTTAGATGTGTTTTCCTTTTTTATTTTTATTTTTTGAAATAATCAAAAGATAAACTCTAATATCATAAATTCTATCCGTATTCCTCATGGTTGTTTGCAATTTCATTGTTTATAATTAGTGAAACTATGTCGGCATTCCATGTTGAAGGTGATCCTTCATTTTCTTTATTTGATCCTTTTTTCCCTAGGATTTAATTTAAGAGTGTGTTTGATTGGTAAGGAAAATATCACTTAGAAAAAAAATATTTTTCATCTTTTGTGGAAAATAAAAACCACTTCCACCCAAGGAAAATGTTTTTTTTAAAAAACAAGGAAAATTACGCATATTTTTTTTAAAAATTGAAAAATATTTTCCATAAAAAAAATTAGCAATCAAACACTGTAAAAGTTAACTGTTATGGTGCACGTGTACCCATATTGTGTACTTCTCGAAGAAAAGAACCAGGAGGAGTTGTAAATTGCATGGAAAATACTTTTCTTCTTGTTACCGTGTAATGTTTAGTCACTCAAGTTTTTAAGTTGGTTTTGCGGCTTGATGATGCATCAATACTGAGTGCTTGGTTGTTGAAATCTGAATTTGCCAATGGGTTGCATTGTGCTGGAATTCATCCACTTTTCAAGTACACATGAACTTTTGTCTTTGGTGTGTTTATGATTTTAGCAGGCCTAAAGCCCAAGACATTTAAAAATATATATATATATATATATAAGTCCAAACCGACTAATCAAACGAAATCAAATCAAACCAAACTAATATGATTTGGGTCAGTTTGGTTTAAAAGTTAGAGTGGGTTCAGCTTGGGTAAAAGTTCGCACAAACTAACTAATCTAGTTTTAATTTTGCGTTGGGGTTAAAATTGGCCCAAACCAAACCAATCTAGGCTTGCTATCGTGCCTTGAATGATAAGGGCATGCGTAGTTCGGACAAACCAGTTATAGTAAATTGATAGAATAATATTGAGGCAACAAATATCCAATGATTGAGTCGACATAAATGAAATCTATTCGGATGTGTTGTGTGAATCAACTACGTAGAATATGTGAATAACGTATGACCATGACTCGTTGCTCTTGCTAACTTATTCGCCTCAATTCTCGGTATTCATCATCTCTCAAAAGCAATTTGAATTCATTAGGGGCCAACATATTAGTGATTGCATTATTGGTGCATCGAAATGTATTAATGTTTTCACTAATAAGAGTGGTGGTGGTATTTAGCCTTGAAGATTGATATCTGCAACTGCAAGGCAAATCATGCCATTGATTATGCTTGAGAGTATGGATGTTGAAAGCATTGGCTCTGTTTGACAATCATTTTTTGAGAAGAGTAGTCTTTTAAATAGTAATCTTTTGGAGAATGTGTAGTTAAAAAATAGAAAAAAAAAGTTTTGGATTTATGTGAAAAAATTTCATTGTGAGAACGTGTGGTTGAAAATGAATATGAGAAAAAAAAGTCCGAAAAGAATAGTTACCAAACAAAGGCTTTGGCTCAAGAGTGACTTGTCATATTTCATAGCTATCCTACAATCTCGATCACAAAAGGTCCTGTGGCAATGGCCTCAACTTAGGATGGATGTTGTTCGCGAAATTATTTTCTTTCGATTTAAAATCACCGCAAGTGTACGGTTCGTTAACAAGTAATAAAGTGGATTAAATGAGTCCAAATATCGTCCCACAGAGATTGATTAGTTCAAATTTTACCTACCGTAGCATTAACCGAAACTAAATTACCAAAGTGAAAGTAGACCTAATTAAATCCCAATTATGCAATTTTTTTATGATTAAATTGAAATTAATATGCAAAACAATAATTTAAAACTCTAGAATGAAATCAATTGTTGAGAACGCACGTTTGTTGTAATCAATAGAAATTAAACACACTAGGATCACGATTTTCCATACAATTATCACTTTAAACTCTGGTTTCACAATATAACAACATAATTCAATTGTTGACGAATCAATATTCCTAAATTTATCCAATACTCTCTCTCGAGATATATCAAACCTATTTCTACATACCACCGACCTATATTTTTATGACAAGTGCATATGTAAAAATACATGTAGTTTTATGAACATTTAAAGATTCATGTAGGGCATAGCGGTATATTTCTATCCCCTATCGAACCCTACGATGATTTATATTATATCGAATCTATTCCAATTCTCTCGAATGCAAGAATAAATCACCAAACTTACACAATTACGAGCCCTTAATTGCGGAAACAATAAATGCATATAAATCATTCAAAACAAAAGAAATATGTTTTAATGTCAAATTACAAAACTAGAAAATTAAATATCCAACTACATAGTGCATCGATCTCCTAGCATAATAAAAATCTAGTCTAACATAATGGAAAATAAAGAAAAACAATAATTAAAACCAAGGAAGAACATCACCCAATTGATTCTTGAAGTGAAATCTTGAATTTTGAAGTTGATTGCCTTGTTCTTCCTCTCCAAATCCTTCAAAATTGTGTATATCCCCCCCCCCCTTTATGTTTAGGGTCGTCTGGTATTTATTGGAGGCGAAATTAGGTCAAGGAAGTCGCCCAAAACCTTACTAAATCGTGTTTGAGTCGAATAAGGAAACCTGAGATTTCGTCACATTTTTATACCATGCGACCACATGGTATAAAGCCATGCTACCGCATGGTTCAAAAGTTTCAGCCTAGATTTTTCCCTGTACTGCGTTGTGCGACCGCAAGGAATTATAACCATGCGGTCGCATGGTTATAGATGTTTTTCTGTCGGACAGTTTTTAGTATTTTGGTCATAATTTTCTCTTTCGATCTCTGATTGAAGTGATTCAAAGTGCATTGGGAAGAAAACTCAAAGATCTACATTTTGATTGAAATAGGCTTACTCAAATTCTGATGTTTACTATTCCAAAAATGGATCTCAAGAGACTAAAAATCACGAGCATAACTTTTTCGCCTGAAAGTTGATACTTGATAATATTTCGACCATATTTCACCTCTTGACTCCTTTCCTCATCCGATTGACCTCTAACACTCTTGAATCTTCATTCCATTTCCCGTCTCATCTACGGATTATTTGCAACTTGGTCCCCGAACTATCACTTTGCTCAATTTTAGTCTTTTTTGGGCTCTTTTCTTCTGAATTTCACCATGTTCATCTATGTTCCCTACAATTCACAAATATAACGAGATTAAGTCACAATTCAATAATTTTTCTCATTATTAAGTCATGTTTGTGACCTAAATAAGTGTGCAAAAACACATTTATCAAACCCCCCAAACTTGAACTATTGTTTGTCCTCAAGCAAGATAGTGACTTAATTCTGAACAAACATGACTTAATACCCTGCTGTGGCTTAGGATTGGACTAAGTATTTGACTTTATGAAAATTTATCAGTGCAAAAATGACATCAAGCTTTACCTGTTAAATGCAAATCGACGTGTGTGTGTGTGAATTCATGCTAACATATCAGGTTCATGCTGAATTTGAGTCCCGACCCCGAGTGGTCAAATGTATCCTTACTCACTCGAGAGATACACAACCTTCCAAACTTATTCTTTTCATTCAATTATCCCGAGATTGTGTTTTAAAATTAGGAATTTACATAACTGTAGTCCTTACTTTCTTGTAGTTTGGATTGATCTCACTATCACAAGTTTACATGTCAACAAGAAAAGGCTCTCCGAAGTTTGATTGCTCCGACACTCAAGATTAAACTAGGTTACTTGCCTCGCCTTAAATGTATAGTTTCTTCAACCAAATGTCCAAGGGTTTTTCTTCATGTTATTGCCTCTCTTTTGTTTTTCTCGCTTTTCTCTAATTTTTCTAAATTTTTTTTTAATATCATTATCATCTTCTCATTTGCTTTCTATATAACCCCTTTAGCGAGCTTTAGGCCGATCACTCCCAAACCAGTTGGTTTTAGGGTGCCAGATTTTAAACCATTGCAGGCTTATTCACTCGAGTTATAAAGCTCGATTAGATGACTTTTTATTAACCTCATTCCCTCTTGCTTCCTATATGACCCCTTTAACGAGATTTAGGTCGGTGACTCCCAGGCCAGTTGACCTTAGGGCACTAGATTTTGAAATATCCTTACAAACTTACTTGCTCGGGTCATAAAGGCATGAAAAGAAGTGTCTTATTCTCACAAATTAATTTTATGCCCTTATTGTTCTAGACATTTAGTTTCGAAAACCAACCTCTAATTTAAGATTTTCACCTAATCTTCATCTCACTGGTTTAGGCAATCCACACAATAAAATTTCATGCATGGAGCCCCCGCTTATCTCAATGTTCCCTATAATAGCTCAACCAATTCCAAACTGTCTTAAGGTGGTTTACGTGTTAATTCAATAGAGGGTTATCATTTTTTTTCTACTTTATGCTCAAAATCCAGTCATTCGCCTAACATGTCAAGCATGAATAACGTGCATAGATAATGTCAAGTATTGCATCACAAGTATTGGTTAATCTATTCAGCACTATATCCAAAGTTTATGAATTATACCAGTCCAATAGTCACATCATAGCCGGCAAGGCTATCAAGCCCACACAAGCATGCAAAAATGGAAATAAAACAAACTGAATAAAAGGCAAAGAATTTTTTTTTTAAATCCTCGACAGGCACATGAATTGCAACAATTAAACATAGTTATTGATGAATATAGCCAAAATGACAAAATTATGTTCGTGTCCAAGATTATGTTACCCACCCCCGAACATAGATAATACATTGTCCTCAATGTGAAGATGAAATAAAAATGTAAACAGACATAATTGAAGGACAATAATAAACTTAAGCGCAAGATGGAGTACGAGTACTCCCCTGATCAAGATGGAGGTGGTTAATGAAAATTGGGACCAGCAATACCGTCTCTTGGTGGTGGAGCTGTGACGTTCTTTTTTACGGCATCCTGTAAAAGTGTAAAGTATGCGTATTAGTCCACCTGCTGTAAACAGATGCAACTGAGACAAGAAATTACCTACGTAATGCACAAATCCCCCAAACTTGCTCAATATGCATATTGTTGGTGTGCAGAATGCATAATTTATGTCTTAACATAGGATTTATATCACAAAAATGTGAATTATCAACGAAACTTCGCTCGAAACATGCACTTTGTTCAATTTAATACACGACTGACTAAAATAGGACTTCAACCTCATGACTCGTGCTCAGTGCATTGGAACTCGTGTGGACCATGCCTAGACGCTATGTGATAGGGATGTATGATCGATTACCTAAAACTATTGATAATGCAAGAAAAATGAAATTTTCCTAAACTATTGCAAAACTAAGTAAGTGAAAGGATAGAAACGTTGGGTTGCCTCCCAACCAGCGCTATTTTATAGTTGATAGCTCGACTTTTGGCGCAGGTATTTTATGGCCCTTTAAATATGGCTTGGGAGGTCCTGCATAGTTTGCTCAATATGGTCTTGTTCCGCACTGCAGTTATCCTCCGAATTTCATCCCTGTCTTTCTCCAAGTGATTTGTCATTCTCTCCTCATTCGTATGAAATCTCACATCGAATGCTTTAATCTCCTTTGAATCGATAAGAACGGATGGAGAGTGTACTATACAGGCCATGTTTGTTTGTTTCTTCAACTCAAAATTATAGGGGATTCCTATGTCAAGCACTCCAATCTGGAAACATCTTTCAGGCTTGTTGGGGTGTTTCATTGCCTTGAAAACATTAAAAGAGACTTGTTCCTCCCACAACCTCAGAGTTAATTGTCCTTGCTACACATCTATGAGGGCTCTTGCAGTTTCTAAAAATGGTCGTCCCAATATGATAGGCACGTCCTTGTCTTCTTTTATATCCAAAATCAAGAAGTCTGCTGGGAATATGAGTTTATCCACTTTGACCAATACATCTTCAATAATTCATCGTGGATGTGTAAGTGATCGATCAGCTAGCTGTAGAGTTGCTGTGGTTGCCTTTGGCTCTCCCAATCCTAGTTTCCTGAAAATAGAGACTGGCATCAAGTTAATACTCGCACCGAGATCACATAATACTTTATCAAAATAAAATTCACCAATTGTGCAAGGTATAGTGAAACTCCTTGGATCTTTCAGTTTTGGTAGGAGCTTTTTCTGGATTCTGGCACTGCATTCCTCTGTAAGCATTACTGTCTCATGGTCCTCCAGCTTGCGTTTGTTTGATATAATATCTATGAGAAACTTCGCGTAGCTAGACATCTGGAACAGTGTATCGGCTAGTGGGATGTTGATATGGAGCTTTTTGAAAACTTCTAGAATTTTTTTGTATTATTGTTCCACTTTTTGCTTCTTCAAGAGCTGTGGAAAGGGAATCGGAGACTCGAAGGGTTGACTGTGATTTTGGCTTTATCCTGTGACTCTTCTGAATTTTCCTTTGAACTTGATTCATTTACAACAGTCTCTTCTTCAGAGGGGAAAGATATTTCTCCAATCACACCCGGTCTCTTGACATGGATTTCAGGCAACTGTACTCCACTTCGAGTTGTAATGGCCTTGGCTTACTCTTTAGAATTGATTTCTGTATTACTTGGTAAGTTACCTGGCATTCTGCCAGTCAATGCGATGGCTAGCTGCCCCATCTGAGTTTTCAAATTTTTGATGGCTACATTTTGATTTTGAAGTGCAGCTTCGGCCTTCTCCATGAATTTTCCTATCATATCTTCGAATTGAGGCCTCTTCTCTTGTTGTTGAAATTGTCCTTGTGGCTTATTCTGATTCTGGTTGCTCCAAGAGAAGTTGGGATGCTACTTCCAGCTGGGATTGAAAGTCTCTCCATATTAATTATGTTGCTGGCATTGTCCCCACTGTGCGTAATCTTCTTGCTCAATTCCTTGCATGAGTATTGGGCAATCTGATGTTTTGTGCTCGGCTCCACATTCCTCACAATTGCTCTTCTTAGCTTGTGATACTTGTGATATGCTTTCCATCTTGTGATACAGAGTCAATTTTTGCAGATTTTGCTGAATAAGCGTCCACTTCGTAGACACCTGGAGTTTTCTTTAGGATAGCCCTCTCAGAAGACCACATGGCTGATGTGGCAGCCATTCGCTCAAATATTCCCAATGCCCCATCAACTGTTCGTGTGGATATTGAGTCATCTGATGCTGAATCCACCATGCTCTTATGGTATGGAAGTAATCCTGTTTAGAAGAATCGAATCTGTGTCTTTTTATCGAACCCATACTGAGGGCATTTTCGGAGCATGTTTTTAAATCTGTTCCAGGCTTCGTCAAATGATTCATTCTCTCCTTAATTGAATACTGATATATCATATCTCAGCTTCGCTATCTTGGGTGGGGAGAAGAACTTTGTGCAGAATTTGTGTGTCAGCTCATTCCATGTAGTAATACTTGCAACTGGGAGTGAATCCAACCATTCAAGTGCTCTGTCTCGTAACGTATGTGGAAAAAGCCTTAATCTGATAGCGTCATCCGAAATCCCTTGGTATCTGAAATGTTGACACATATCTAGAAATCGAGATACGTGTGTGTGTGGATTCTCCTCGGCTTTGCCATAGAATCGGTGTCCATTTTGAAACAGCTGTATTACATTGGTCTTCAATTGAAAGTTGGGCTGCCCAAACGGTGGATATACAATGCTGGATTGGCTTTGAATAACTTGAGGAGTCAAGAAATCCCCCAGAATTTCATTTCTTTCATCCACTGCCTCTCTTTTATTAGCTTGAATAATAGGGTTGTTTAATTCGTTAGCCATTTGTACTTGTGCTTCGCGGTAATCTCTTTGTCGTCGATGAAAGGTGCGCTCAATTTCAGGATCAGCTGGAATCAATTCTCCTCCAGGCAATCGTGACATGCAAATCTGAGAATTAAAACAAGTACAAGCACTGAGATTCAAACAATTTAAATAACTAAAACACAAATAAAGGATAATAACCCTAAATAAAAATAAAAATAAAAACAAAATTATGCTAGCAAAATAAAATTTGAGTTCGAATTAGTGCCTCGAGAAATAAAATTAAACTAAACTCAATCCCCGACAATGACGCCAAAAACTTGTTCGTGAAATTATTTTCTTTCGATTTAAAACCACGAAAAGTGTACGGTTCGTTAACAAGTAATAAAGTGGATTAAATAAGTTCGAATATCGTCCCACAGAGATTGATTAGTTCAAATTTTACCTACCGTAGCATTAACCAAAACTAAATTACCAAAGTGAATGTAGACCTAATTAAACCCCAATTATGCAATTTTCTATGATTAAATTGAAATTAATATGGAAAACAATAATTTAAAACTCTAGAATGAAATCAATTGTTGAGAACGCACGTTTGTTGTAATCAATAGAAATTAAACACACTAGAATCACGATTTCCCATGCAATTATCACTTTAAACTCTAGTTTCACAATATGACAACATAATTCAATTGTTGACAAATCAAAGTTCATAAGTCTATCCAATACTCTCTCTCGAGATGTATCAAACCTATTTCTAATACCATCGACCTATATTTCTATGACAAGTGCACCTGTAAAAATGCATGTAGTTTTATGAACACTTAAAGATTCACGTAGGGCATAGCGATATATTTCTATCCCTTATCGAACCCTACGATGATTTATATTATGTCGAATCTATTCCAATTCTCTCGAATGCAAGAATAAATTACTCAAATTCACACAATTACGAGCCCTTAATTGCGGAAACAATAAATGCATATAAATCATTCAAAACAAAAGAAATATGTTTTAATGTCAAATTACAAAACTAGAAAATTAAAGATCTAACTACATGGTGCATCGATCTCCTAGCATAATAAAAATCTAGCCTAGCATAATGGGAAATAAAGAAAAACAATAATTAAAATCAAGGAAGAACATCACCCAATTGATTTTTGAAGTGAAATCTGAAATCTTGAAGTGGATTGCCTTGTTCTTCCTCTCCAAATCCTCTAAAATTGTGTATATTCCCCCCTTTATGTTTCAGGGTTGTCTGGTATTTATTGGAGGCAGAATTAGGTCAAGGAAATCGCCCAAAACCTTACTAAATCGTGTTTGAGTCGAATAAG
This sequence comes from Olea europaea var. sylvestris, assembly GCF_002742605.1. Taxonomy (NCBI): domain Eukaryota; kingdom Viridiplantae; phylum Streptophyta; class Magnoliopsida; order Lamiales; family Oleaceae; genus Olea; species Olea europaea. The sequence goes on along the minus strand of NC_036247.1, from coordinate 9,347,893 downwards.
GAAACCTAAGATTTCGTCACATTTTTATACCATGCGACCGCATGGTATAAAGCCATGCTACCGCATGGTTCAGAAGTTTCAGCCCAAATTTTTCCCAGTACTGCCTTGTGCGACCGCAAGGAATCATAACCATGCGGCCGCATGGTTATAGAAATTTTTTCGTCAGATAGCTTTCAGTATTTTGATCATAACTTTCTCTTCCGATCTTTGATTGAAGTGATTCAAAGTACATTGGGAAGACAACTCAAAGATCTACATTTTGATAGAAATAGGCTTCCTCAAATTCTGGTGTTTACTATGCCAAAAATGGATCTCAAGTGGAAACTAAAAATCACGAGCATAATTTTTTCGCCTGAAAGTTGATACTTGATAATACTTCGACCATATTTCACCTCTGGACTCCTTTCCTCATCTGATTGACCTCTAACACTCTTGAATTTTCATTCCATTTCCCGTCTCATCTATGGATTACTTACAACTTGGTCCCCGAACTATCACTTTGCTCCATTTTAGTCTTTTTTCGGCTCTTTTCTTCTGAATTTCACCATGTTCATCGGTGTTCACTACAATTCACAAATATAATGAGATTAAGTCACAATTCAATCATTTTGCTGATTATTAATTCATGTTTGTGACCTAAATAAGTGTGCAAAAACACACTTATCAGATGTCTTAGTGGGACTTCTTACATGAACGTCGCTATTATCATATCTATTGTGAGGGAAACCTAGTTCAAGTTCTCCAGCGTCAAGAGCTCCTAGTAGTCTCTTCGTATCTGTTGAGGATTGTTCCATATTTTATTTCCAAGATTATTTATTCTCATATACATAACAGGTCTAATTATAAAATTTGTTGATCTTTTTATTCTGCTTACAAGTTGCTCATTCTTATTAGTGTTATAAATAAAATGTTTGAGATTGTTTCATGATGAGTGTTAAAGAGATGTCAATCTGGCAGGGATTTTCCGATACACCTACAAAAAATGATAGTCATTTTCAATAACTTATATGACACTTTAATATAGCTAATGTGCTTTTAGAAATATAAGAGAAACAATGTAATGGACTTTAGCAAAAGAGTGACTGAAGAGAATGAAAATGATTGTATTAATTGTCTCTTATCGAACTTTTGTACACAAGGCCAATATATGTAGGCCCTTTACAAAAATATTCTCATAGCTGTAAAGAATAAAATATGAATGCTATATTACATGTTCAGCAACGGATAGACAAAACAGAATGCTAGTAGCATAATAAACTTGTATCTAGTGCAAATTTCTTATTTTCTTTTAGAGAGTTTCTTCTTTCCTCCTTGTTGAGGTGTTGTCAATTGTTGATACGTCTCTTGCTGATTGTATTGTTGTTTATTTTAATTTCCAAATTAGCAGCTCTATTAACTTCTAATAGCCCCTCGTAAGATGGTGAGTATACATCCATTACTCCCATCTTGAGCATATATGAGTAAAAATTTTGAGAACTTAATATATCTGCTATTTGTGATATGCTAGATACATGCTTAGTGACAATGCTTCCACCTTAAATTTTATCTCGAATTAAATGACTATCGAGTTCTACATGCTTAGTCCTTTCATGAAATATCGGGTTTGTAGTAGTGTGAACGGCAGACTTATTATGACAATACAGGAAAACAGCTTGAGGATGAGCTACCTGCAAGTCTTCAAATAAATATCTGAGCCATGTCAATTCACAACATAAATTGGCCACGGCTCTGTATTCTACCTTTGAAGAGGATCTTGAAACAATATGTCGCTTTTTAGACTTCCATGACACCAATGACTTTCCAATTAAAACACAATATCCAGTTACTGATCGCCTGGTATTAGAACAAGCACCCCAGTCTGAATCACCGTATCCATGTAACCGTATCTTCGAATTTATTGGATAAAATATCCCTTGGCTTGGAGCTCTTTTGATATACCTTAGAACTTTTTGTGCTGCGTCCAGATATGGAATCTGAGAACTTTCCGTAAATTGGCTCAATAACAAGACCGGATATGAAATATCAGGCCTAGTTATAGTTAAGTACAATAATCGACCAACCAATATCCTATAAAGTGCAAGTTTAGGAAGAAGCTCTATTTTATCTTTGGTTAATTACACATTTTGATCCAAAGGTATTCTTGCAGGTGGTGAACCAGTTGTCCAAGAGGCACTAAAAATTTCAAGAGCATACTTTCTCTGGCAAACATAAATACCCTGTGCAAACCTGGCCACTTCTATGCTGATGAAGTATTTTAATTTACCAAGGTCTTCGATTCTAAACTTGTCATAAAGTAAGGCTTTGAGATGATTGATTGTATCAATGCAATCACCTGCCACAATTATGTCATCAACATATACTAGGACAATAGTAAAATAAATGTCAATACTCTTAGTGAACAAGCTATAATCTACCTTTGATTGAATATACCCTTGCTCAATAATAAAGTTGGAAAGTTTAGAATACCAGTGACGTGATGCTTGCTTCAACCCATACGAGCTTTTTTTTTTTTTTTTTTGAGTTTGCATACTTTTTTGGTATCACCATTTAAGTAGCCGAGAGGAAGTTCCATGTACACTTCTTCATCTAACTCACCATGCAAAAAAACGTTATTAACATCAAACTGAAAAAGGTTCTATCCCTTTATTGTCGCTACAGCTAACAAGGCTCTGACTGTGACAAGTATGGCAATTAATCTTGCTTTGAATCGTTCTATGCTACCATCAGCATTGAATTTAATTTTGTGTACCCATCTACAATCTACGGTTATCTTATCAGAAGGTAACTTAACTAAAACCTAAGTGTCATTAAGTTCAAGAGCGTTAATCTCAGCATTCATGGCTGCACACCATTTGGGAAAATTTTTGGCTTCTTAGTAGTTTCTAGGTTCAAATTGGGAAGTGATAGAACTTACAAAAGCTTTATGTGGAGTTGATAACTTTTCATAAGAAACATTAGCATTGAGAAGGTAGTGATTACCTGAGGGGTGTTGTCCCTTTAGCCTGTCGAACTCTTGAGATGGGTGAAGAGAGGTAGCCTGTTGACATATGAAATCTTGGAGATGAGCTGGGGTTATTCGAATTCTCATCTACCTTCGAGGCAAGTGAGTAATAGAAGTGGTATTTGATGGTGAATCAAAGGTATTAAGGTTTTGAGGATCATCGATAGAATTAGTTTGAGGTTCATCATGGTTAGAGGTTTGTGGAATGTTTTCCACGGATTGTTTAACTTCAGAATTTGTTTCTGGCGAGTCAACATCTTGAAAAGTATTTGGAATTTGTGTGGCAATAACATTTTTATTGTGGACAATAGGATCTTGAGTAAAACTGACATTGTTTTTATCTTATTGGAATTGAGTGTTATTTATGGAATCATCACTTTTGAAAGGAAAAATGTTCCCATAGAAAACTACGTTCTTAGAGACAGAGATTTTCTTGGTTTCAAGTTCTAACAGAGTATATCCCTTAATCCCAAAAGGATAGCCTATAAACTCACATCTTTTCGCCCTGGGTTCAAATTTATGTCTTATTGACAATAGTAGTGGTAAAAGCAAGGCAATCAAAAACTTTAAGATGGGAGTAATTCGGCCTTTTATTGAGTAGGAATTGATAAGGGCTTTTGTCATTCAACCTGGAAGAGGGTGTCCTATTTATGAGATATACAACAATTAAATTGCAATGGTTTCTGAAAAGTCGAGAGATACTAATATTAACCAAGATTCTAAAACCACAATTTTAAACTGAAAATAAAGTGCAGAAAATAAAATGAATACGGAGAATTTTTCGGCCCAAGCCCCAAAGGTTCGACGACCTCTTCTAACGCCTAATCCCCCGTTGAGCATCCATTAAAATGGATAAAGCTTGATTGCACCATAAAACCCCAAAAATAGGCAGCCAGTATACAATAATGTTCCAAAATATTACAAAGAAATAAGTCACAGAAACTTATCTTATGAAGAATAACAAAACTGGTCTCTATTCCACAAAGGAATCACACTAGATCACAAAGATCTCACAAAAAACATGAACTGCCCTCTTTTGAGTTATTCAACATCAAAAACTTATTACCCAGCAACTAACATTCCACCAAGGAACACAATAAAACCAAACACTACCACACATAGGAAGAGGCTGAGACCACTAAGATCTCACATGAAATCGGGTAAAACTCAAATCCCATAGATTTGACTTAACCAAAACTGAAATTGAACAATAACCATATGGATCTACAATATTTCTTGATGATAATTGGTTTTATTTTCAGAAAATATTCCAAGAATCAAGCCCTAATCTCATTAAGTAGAAAAAGGGTTTTTTGTAAAGATAAGAGAGAGAGAGATGAAGGGCCGAATTTTCAGAGAGAAGAGAGAGAGAGAGAGAGACTTTTTCCTTTTGGAAAGTGAGACGTGAGAGAGAGAAAGTTGCAGGCTGGAAGAAAAAAGTCTTGCACTCATTAAATGTGTATATTTTCCCAATTATCTCATGGTTAGGTAGATAGAAGAATTTAGAATTAGATCCAATGGATAGGAAATAAACACGTGTCACAATCCAACTGCAGAGCTCTATTAATAAGATGTTATTCCAGAAACACGTTTCTTTCTTTTTCTAATTTTGGAACACTTTCTCAACAGTTTCAATATTTTAATGAAATTCCACTATGAAACTTTAAAGCTCTGGCTGTTTTAAGAATATGTTGATGTTTTCTTTTCATGACAGTATTTTGTTGAGGAGTTTCTAAGAATGTTTTGTGATGTATAATACCCTTTTTTAGGTAGAATTTTTTCATATTAAACTCTCCACCATTTTCGGTTCGAATGATCTTAACTTTAGTTTCAAATTGTGTTTCTACCCTCGTGCAGAAATTTTGGAGAGCAATAGTGGCATTGGATTTCAATTTTAACATATATGCCTAAGTACATCGACTAAAATCATCCACAATTGTTAAGAAATATTTAGAACCATCACTACCAATCTCATTAGAAGGACCCAAATGTCACAATGTAATAGCTCGTAGCATTTTTTAGTTCTATGAGTACTTACAGTAAAAGGTAATATGTATAACTTAGATAAGGGGCATATAGAGCAAGATTTGTCATTAAAAGACTTCGCAAAATGAATATCACTATCAACACTAAGAATATAATAGGAAGAGTGACCTAATCCATAATGCCAAACATCAAAGTTTTGAGGATTGCTGGTCACTGAAGCAAAAATGGAATGCACACTATATAACTTGTTCAAGCGATCTGATAAAGCTGAAGAAGAAACCTCCTCTAGCATCATATGTTACAACTCTTCCCAGACTTCACCCATGCTAATCATTTTCCAAGCTGAAAGTTCCTAGATATAACAATAACAAGAAAAGAAAATCAGGCAGTTAAACATTTGAGCTATTTTCTTGGCAGAAATCAGATTAAATGAAAAGCTAGGAACGTAGAGGACATCTCAAAGAGTCAAGGTATTTGTAATGTTCACTATTCCACTATGGGTAACAGGAACCTTGTTACCATTTGGTAAAGCAATTGAATAAGAAACTTCTGCCTGAATGGAAGATAATAGCGAGGTGGAACAGATCATATGATCCATCGCCCCTGTATCTAAAATCCAAAGAATATCCAAGATGTTAGAAAGTTTTAGCTTAACAATAGACATACACAAAGATATACTAGAAAATTGGTGTATACTTTCATCAGATGAAGAAGAAGCAATGATACTCTGAGCATTATTGGCTGAGTGGGTCAGATGTTGAGGATTTGTGGTTGGTTTGAGGAGAGCCATAAGCTATGAAATCTATTTTTAAAAATCCCTGTGATTTATTATTCACCATTTCCTGTGCAAAAGGCAAGGATGCAGTTGCTTGATTTACTGAGTTTCTATTCTTTACATTATATTTGTGCCATGGTGGATATCCATGAAGCTTGAAACACTTATCTACAGAATGACTAGAAATCTTACAATGCGAGCGAATTAATTTCTCTTGGTTGGCTTTGAAACATCTTTCAATTGAATGCCCTGGGATTTTACAGTAAGCATAATAATATTGGTCCATTTTCTGCTCAAAACATTCCGTTTTCCCTTTTCTTTGAAATTTCCTCTGGTAAGAAGAGCTATAGACTCATGTACAGACTCAGTCAATATTTTTCTCATTTTTCTCTTCTTGTGGTATCATTGAATAAACCTCATTGAGGGTAGGGAAGGGTATGATGAACAAAATTTGTGCCTTAACTCTCTTGGACAAATCATTCAAACCCATCAAGAACTTCATCATGATTCTGAACAATAATCCTTAAACCCCCACAATTATAGTTAAGAACAGTTTCATAATTCACGAGCTCATCTAGGAGAGTTTTGAGTTTTGAAAAGTAAACACTCACAGGTTCTTGATTTTGTAGTAGCATGGTTATAGCTTGTTTGATTTCGAAAATTCAAAGCACATTTTGCTGAGCAAAACGTTGCTCCAATTCAATTCAAAGCTGGTGTGTTGTCTCAGCATATGTGGTACTACACTTGATGTCAATAGATATCGTGTTTTACATCCAGGTAATCACAATATCGTTACAACGCAGACAATGCTACATGTGAGGGTCATATGGGTATGTTGGTTCATGTATGCTGTCGTCGATGAACCCTAACTTCTTTTTGATCATTAATGCCCTTTTAATTGATCATGCTCATGAATGATAGTTATTGGCATCCAAGGTATGAGTGACGAGCATTGTGCCAATACTATCATTGCTTCCAATGAAATATGGGCTGTTAAGATGGGTAGGGTCATGTACAACACTATTGGGAATTTGGGTTTTCTACGTCGGAATCCTCCATCCCTTGCTTTGATACCATTTAAGAAATAAAAGAGAAACAGTGTAATGGACTTCAGCAAAAGAGTGATTAAAGAGAATGGAAAACAATTATATTAATTTTCTCTTATCAAATTTCTGTAAACAATGCCAATATATATAGGCCCTTTACAAGAATATTCTCATGGCGGTAAAGAATAAAAAATGAATGCTATATGCATGTTCAGCAATGGATAGACAAAGGAGAATAACAATAGCACAACAAACTTTTATCTATAACGAATTTCTTCCTCCCTTTCTTCTGGAGTTCTTCTTTCCTCCTTGTTGAGCTGTTGTCAATTGTTGATGTTTCTCTTGCTGATTGTGCTGTTGTTTATTTTGATTCTCCAACACAGCAGCTCCATTGACTTCCAAGACGGTTAGAGAATTCTGTTCACTATTATTTATAGAATGCGTTCCAATATAATGATCAAACATGCCATGTATAAGTATTCCTCCCTATTAATGATAATAAGCTCTCATATAAAACATAAACGTGGTTATTTTAATAGGAAGACTGCCTACAAAAGATTAACTTAGGTAATGGTAAGTGATATCACCCTAATAGTTGAGCTGTAATCACGAGAAGAAGGTGAACCCCATGCAGTCGTGTGATGTCCGACGATAAAAGGAATCAAGAACAGTTTCATTGTGTATCTCGATTCAAGTTGTGGAAATTCATATCAATGAAAGATGACCAAGAGCTAGTCGCCATGATTGTTGAAAGGTCATGATCCACTTTTTGAGACGATACGCAATCACCACGTCGTTGTAGACTTGCATCGCTAAGATATGAGTTGTCTAATCGTATATGATGTTGACACACGATGTTGAAATCCAGAATATCAATGTAACTGCAATAAAATTAAACAAGAATTTTAATAGGGAGTCCTCCAATTTTTAATAACACGTTTATGTTGTTTAACAGGAGACAATATGATGGTACCCTATAGACATATTGTTTTATGTCTAAAATATTAGACAATGAGGAAAAAATAAGCTATTTTAATTAATCAAAGGACTGAGCCCTTGTCTTCTCGTGTGAAACAGAAGGGTAAAAGCTCGTTTGATTCTGATTTTCAGTACGAATACGAACCGTGAAAGCGTGGCCTAACGATCCTTTAGACCTTCGAAATTTGAAGTTAGAGGTGTCAGAAAAGTTACTACAGGGATAACTGGCTTGTGGCAGCCAAGCGTTCATAGCGACGTTGCTTTTTGATCCTTCGATGTCAGCTCTTCCTATCATGAGCCCCATTTTGAAGAAAATAATACATTTTGAATAGTAAATTGATGGAAAATGTGTGGTTAAAAATTAAAGAAAAATTTTGAATTTGCATGTAATATTATTTTATTAAAAAATATGTGATTGAAAATGAGTATTAAAAAATGAATTTTTAAAAGAATCTGGCTCAAACAAGGGCTAAAAATTTTAAAGAGTCGAATCATTCTGATTAACTTAGACTTCATCCCTTGAGGGTAACTTCACTTCCGAAAAGGCACGAACATAAGCATTAAGAGGCTCATTAATAGCCACATCCTTCATTTGGAGGGATAACATGAGAGTCCATAAAGAGCTTGTTTGGTAGAGTTTAAAAATCAATTAAAATCAAATTTTTAACTGTTATTTCGTTATTTCAACCATCATTTTTGAATTTTTCTCTCATAGATAGGACCCACTTTCTCTCTAACAGTCAAAAAATCAATTATCAAAATCCCTACCAAACAAGCACAAGAATTTTTATATAAGAAAAGCGAGGATTAGAGTGTTTTCACAAATAACAGGTGGGAAAGTGTTTATGCCCCTATTTGATTCTCATTATTGAATGCAAGAATCAAGTTTTTGGCCCTTTTTTCCAGTAGGTGAGTTTCATTGTGAGATAGAAAGTCAAAAAAAGGGTTACTACCTTTGCAACGGTCTAAAAACCATTAAAATGAGGCAAAAAAAAATTGAAAACAAATGGGGGCTGTTATATCTTCTCTAACTGCTATATGTTACCCATAGGAATTTTAGCAGGAGAGCCCGTAGGAATTTATAAATTATACGCTCTCACGACGGATCAGGTGGGAAAGCGATAATGAGTCAACACTCTATTTGACTTGATAAACAGTGGGATCCCCCCGCCAAAAACTCGAGTTAGAAGTTTAGTTTAAACACCACTTAGCGCCTAAAAGCCTGTTTTTTCACGAGGGAAATTAACCGCTAGAAAATTATCCCTCCACTTTCAAAATACTCCCGCCTTCTCTCCTCAATTTCTCTTCCCCTTTCTGCACTCTTATGCATCACTACTCTCTCTAAAATCTGTACCCATCTACGTATTCTTCTCTGATTTTCTTGTGTAGAGAGAGAAAATGAGGAAACAAACCAAATCAAGAAAAGCAGAAAACATAGGCAAAGGAAAGGTGACTCCGGTCCAAATTGCATTCATCGTAGACCGTTATCTTTCGGACAACAACTACCCTCATACCCGATCCGCTTTTCGATCCGAAGCTTCCAATCTCATCTCCAAATCCCCTGTTCGAGAAGTAAGTTTATTATTATTATTATTAATATTTTATTATTATTATTATTATTTGGTTGTTTCGTGTTTTTCAGCTAAAAATTTACAATGAGGTTTGTTTGTTTTTTGATGCTCTAGGCTCCCAAGAGTTTATTGAGTTTGGGGGCTATTTTGGATGAATATATAAGACTGAAGGAGAAGAAGGTGATGTTGGATCAAGAGTGGTGCCGTTTAGAGCAGGAGAAATCCCGGGTCCTGAATTTGCTTAGGGGTATGCAGGATGTCATGAATGCATACAATTTTAATGGAGATGATGTAACCCTTCCGCCGCAGTTGCCGCCAACTGTTATATCTAATACAATACCAAAATCAGGGGCAGAAGGTAATGTTATTGCTTATTATTTATTTATCTTTAATCACTTTAGATTATGTTCATTGGTTTATAGAACTGTTTTTTACAGACATGGTTTTTTTCATGTATTGATTATTTATTAAATGGGATGTTTTGCTCAATTTGTTTTGGGAAGTTTTTAAGATCTTGGATGGAATTTATTGAGCAGCTTAGTACAACGTTTAAGCTTTTAGCTGTGCATTTAGGTTACTCTGGAATGCTACACCTTTTTGATATGTATAAATATGAGTTAGCTGCAGCTTAAAATGTTAAAGAAATAATTATTAATGTTATTGTTGTTAATCTCGTGTTCTTGCAAGTGACGCAAAGAATTCTCAAATACTATGTTGTTCATCAGGGCATTTTCCTAAGTATAACACTCCAGCAATTATGTCCAAACAAGATTTGACAAATTTCTCGATTCCAATTACAAGTCACAGTAATACAAAAAGAAAAGGATCCGAAGATGTCAAAGATGCAGTTGTGACTGCTAAGAAATCCCGCCTGCCCAAAGGTAAATTCAATTCTTGATTGTGAGGGTCATCCTTCCATTTTTATTACACCGTTAATGGGTTCACTGCTTATGTATTGTTATTTTGTTCATCGTTGCAGATTCTAGCATAGTTATGCAAGCAGTCAATTCAGAAAAGAGACATGAAGATTCTGCAGTTCAGTCATATGTTCACGATAATGCACCAAGTGAATCATCAGTTCAAGGATCTAATGTTGTTAAATGTTTGTCCACTCAGCCTATCCCATCCCCTCTGGCTAATTCCTCTGGTCCTGAAACGCCTCCACGAGCATTGTCCCCTCATTCAGATTCTCCATTGGAAATTTGCTCATCTGCTACTCCCTCTGACATTACTGAACAAATCACATCGTCTATTACACAGACAATTCTAGTTAGTCCTGCCAAACAAATAGCATACTACTCAATAGAGAAAACCCGTTGCATTTCTACTTCCTCTCCGTTTAAGACAGACATGAAGATGCTCAATAGGAAAGAACATATAAAAGGAAGGCTCGATTTTGATGATTCTGACATACAGACAGTTTCAGAGATTTCATCTCCTGATGGTACCTCAACGTCAGAATTTGGTTGGGAAGAGGGTATCCCAGATTTCGATATGACTAATCTGGACAATTTTGGTTTTGACTTCAATTTGTCTGAACTCTTAGTCGAGTTTGATCTTCAGTGACAGACCTGGTTTTTCCTGTCAGCAGCATATGGATTCTTCTCCATATTCTCATTTGGAGTAACATTTTTTTCCCCATTACTGCACTGCATTATCAACCGGGATTCAACTTGACAATGTAATATTCTGCTTATCAGATCGTCAATTCCATCAGAGGCTGTTAACAGATCGTCACTTCTATCAGAGGACATGGATGTACTGAGTAAGAAACTCACCGTTATAGGATTCATAAGAATAGTCCTACTTACTGATATTCAATGCTAGTATGATGTAAATTCATTCAATTTATTTGATAGACTTTTTACCTTATCAATCAATTTATCGGGTCACATACAACACTTTATGTTAAGATATAAGGTCCATCTTAATAAGGTCAACCTTGTTAAGAGGAGTGTTCCAATCTTTATATATTGGTCATTATTTCGGTATTTTACCGATGTGGGTTTGTATTCCCTTAACATGTCCCCGCAAGATGGTGGCTCGTTTGAGCAGACCAATCTTGAAATCCGTGTGCTCATTTTTAGAGACTTGATCGGATCGAATCGCTCGTTAGAGCTTAATGGACTCTGATATCATGTTAAGATTTGGGGTCCATCTTAATAAGGTCAACCTTGTTAAGAGGAGTGTTCCAATTCTTTATATATTGGTCATTATTTCGGTATTTTACCGATGTGGGATTGTATTCCCTTAACACTTTAAATACATTAATGGATGATAATTCGTTGTGTTTGATTAGATTATGAATTCAACCACCAATTCAGTATTGTGTATCTGTAAACTCATGATTGGATTATGCAAGGACTTATGAATCTTAAGTTCTAAAGATGTTCAAGAATAACACAGCGTAAGAGAAAAATGTCAAATCAAGAATTACTTATGAGGGAGCTCGATTTATGATAAATACTCTTCCAGTTTCTCGACTTCCTGCAGGCTTCCAATGAAAATTGGAGTTCGCTGATGAATCTGCCCAAAAAAGGGAATGATTAATAAATTCTCAGTTGAATAATGTTACTCAACAACGGTCTATGTGTTAGCATATCATAAGTCCTAATAAATGTGTCATCAAACTTCATATATAATTGAACTAATAATTTAATGACACAAGTACTGTTACATAGACAGGTTAAATACCATTGCTCTTCTTAGTTGCTTTTTGAATACTAAAATAGTATTTACCTGTTCAGGCGTGATATCTAGCATTCTTTGGCATCCATCTATTGCTTTTCCACCAGCTTGTTCTATTAAATAACTCATTGGTGCACATTCATATAAAAGCCGCAAGTTCCCATTCTTGGCATTCTTGTTCTTGGGATTTCCGTATATCCCACCAACCAACAGCATTCTGTGGATTTCACCGACGAGACAACCTATATAACGGCCTGAATACGGCTTCCCATTTAGACCGGGCTTTCTTAAATTATCCAGGTACTTCTTCAATTTCTCGTCCCATAAATCATAGTTCCCTTCGTTAAAGGAGTAAATTTTGCCAGTCTTTGGAATCCTGATATTTTCATGTGTCAAAACAAATTCGCCATACGCGGGATCCAGGGTGAACCCCAAAACTCCGCTTCCTATGGAGATGGTGAAGAACACTGAGCTCGAGTACAGGCAGTACCCGGCAGCCAATAAGTTGCTGCCCGGCTGACAAACGCTGACTATACACTTTTCTTTTGCTTGATCAAGCTGCTCAATTCCCAACAAGATTGTTAGCAAGATCATATCTCGAGATATTAGAGTTTCGCTGTTAGTAAAACTAAAACGGAGTGGAAAAGCTAATCGCCATCGATGAAAACATAATATCTATCCGACGAAATGGGGAGTATTATTCAAGAATCAAGATAACCATTGAATTATTCAGGTGCTCAATGAAGTAGAGACTATTGTAAATTCATCGGTTAAGAAGAGTTACCGTAGAATCATCATCTAGGTCGACAAGGCATGGCTGATCAGGGCCGTAAACCCCAAAAATGGATCCTGTTGTCAAAGCAGTGTCAATGTTGGCAGAGCCATCAATTGGATCAAAAACTACAATGTAATTTCCTGAGTAGGTTTCTTCAACTGCAACCGGCACATCCTCTTCCTCTGATGCTATAATCCCTGTCCGGCCACTTGATCTCAAGCAGTTGCAGAACAACTACAATATAGTGGTACCTATTTTAGTAAGGCATTAACGAGATATTCAAATATGTATAAAATTGTTGATGGAAAACCATTTAACTATGCCATCTGACAGCTCAAAATTCCTATTTGCAGACATTTATTCAAATATAGTTTGATGTATGATCTCTCAACCTAGATTGGATTCAATTTTTATCAAAAGTTCGATAAATGCACGTCTTTTATTCATTGATAGTGGTCAATCTTTACTAGCTTCGATAATATTTTGAACCACTCTATTTCACAAATTAAGCTGTTAATCTCCTCCGGTCAAATTCATTTTTCACCAGAAACCTAAAAAGTATCCAACATTCATAAATATGTGTGTTGAGACTTGAATTCAAGACTAGTGACACCAAGTGAAATTGCTTTTTGTCTAGCAGCTCAATTTGCAAGTGTGTGAACAAATATTTTTTCATCTAAAACAGACCAACCTCATTGGAAATGACGTCGAGTTTCTTTTGATCTTCGCCTTATGTTGACAGTGCCTTGAGCTCCAGTAATGTTAATAATGCTGGATCTTTGAAGCAATGATGCAATTTGCTTGCAAGCCAATGATATGCTAGAGAGCACTACAGTGAGCTCGGCGTCCATATTTCCTGCCTGTTCTTGTTTCAACAACCACGTCGTCAAATTCTCCATTTCATATCTGCTTTTCTTCTTCTTCTTCTTAGTAGTATCGGCTGGTGTTGACGTCGCTTCTAATCCCATGGCATTGCAGCCGAACCTGCGGTCACACCTGCTAATTATAATGGATTGTCCAGTGGGGCGTACGGGCCAAAGAAGAGTCACAGTTGGATAGTTTCTAAGGTGCGTAGGCCTCCCAAAAGGTAATGAAGGCGGACGAGAGATGGAATGACGGGTTGAATAGATGTTGTTCAATGACATTGACAATATTGTTTGAATTACTTCAGCCATTTGCTCTCTATCTCTGTTTGTCTCTCTGTATTGAGTAAATATAATATTAGGGGATCTTCTTATCCTATTCCCACTTGACAAATGTATGAACATGATTTGTTCCCATGAAATTGTACGTGTACTTTAAGCCACTCCTCATTGGAGCATATTCAATCTAAGAAAGATGCTGATTTATCCCAGGACCCACTGACCCATTGAATCTAGAATCCAAAACTTGCCTGTTTTTCTTAAGAGGGATTATTCAAAAATGGGAAATACATGAAAATAGTCTAGAGAAAATGGCCATTTTTCCAAAATGACCTTTGGTCAATTTACATATCTAAAATATCCTTCATTTAGATATTACATAACAAGTCACTATAATATACTAATTTAGTCCTTAAAATTAAATATTACTTGGATTTTGATAGTTTTTTGATTTATTTGATTTTTCGATTTATATGATTTTTGTTTGCTCTAAGTAGCTCCTCCTAATTGGTATCAGAGCCCGAGAGATCATGAGGAAACCCATAAAAAATAGATTACCTGAAGAAATATAAATCTGTAGATTTAGGTTAACACTTAAATTTTATAAATAATAGATTAATTATTATAAAGTTAAAGGAATATTTAGATTATACATCTTTAAAATAATAATTAATTATAATATACAAATATTTATATTTACATCTTGATAAAAGTATAGAGATCATGGAAATTTAAGTAAGGAAAATAGATAATTATTGGCATTTAAAAGAAGAAAGAGGAAGTTATATATTTGTAAAACCTATTCATAATAAATTAAAAATAATGACACTAACAATAATTAAAGAATTACCTTGAGAAATAAAAAAACATATATTAGAAAAATTAATAATAGAAACAATAAAGGATATATATACATATGAAAAAATTATTAATATATATCAAGATGAAGAAATTAATTTATATTACAAAGAGAAGTATGAGTGCAAGTGATAATACAAATTTAAAATTAAATAAATTAATTATAAAAATGAAAAAAATGCAAGAAAAAATACAAAATATAATGTTAATACCAGAATGAATAAGAATATCAAATAATAGACAATTAACAAAATTAAAATGTGAAAGATTAAGAATTGAGAGTAAATATTTTAGTATAGTAAAAGAAGAGATAATAGATCCAGATATAACCAATAGAAGATTTGGGAAAATAATAGATAAAAAAGAAGATAAAAAATATAAATTAACTTATATGTTAGAAGGATGATTTTAATATGTCAATAAGTGAATATATGGAAGAATTAAAGCCATTAATAAAAATATTAATAAATGATATACAAGATTTAAGAAATGAAGTAAGAGAAAAAAGAAATGATATAAACATATTAAAAATTGAAATTAGAGAATTAAAAGAAAATAATAAAAATAAAGAAAAGAAAATAGATAAAAAATTAATAGAAAAAGAAATGACTCGAATAGGAAATAAATATATTGAGAAAGATAGTATAATAATAGAAACAGGAAGTATGAATAATGATTTTAGAAAAAATATATTACCAAAAATATTAGAAGAAGAAGAATCTAGAAAAAATATTAGGAAAATTGAAAGTAGAAGATAAAGATGAATGAAGAATTAGACTTATAGAAATTTTTGATCAATTAAATTTAAGTAATATAAGTGAATATCAAGTTTTAATGAATATTGGAGGGGGACCTAATCCAATAGAAACTTCTAAACAAGAATTACAAGATTTAGATGAAAGTTATACATCTATATATAATAAATCATATAAAAAAATTTATGATAAAGTAAGAGATAAACAACCACATAAAGGAAATAAATATAGAGATATGTTTGAATTAAATGATAATTATGATAAACCTATTAACCATGGAGGAACAAAATTAGATTTAAATTGCAAAATAGATACTAAAAAAGTCTTATTAACTTGGGCAGATTCAATGATATTATTCTTTTTATATAATAAAGATGACACATGGAAAAATAATAAAGTAAGAATAGATTTCTTAATAGCATCCTTTGAAAGAGGTGTTAGAAATTGATGGGAATGAATAAGTAATAATACAAAAATATTAATGAAAAGAAATGTATAAACAGAAATAATAAAATCAGATAAATAATGTATAGAAAAGTTAGTAAAATATATTTCAGATGAATTTTTAGGAAAAAATTGATAAGAAATGCTAAAAGAGAAAAAATAAGAGAAAAAGACAATGCTAGAATTAAACTAATAAATTTAACAATATGTGATATGTGTAAAATTAAAGAATGTACTTGTGAATTTAAAAATTATTATTATGTTCAATTTTATAGTAATGAGAACCAAGAAGTATACCAAGATATGTATTATAATAAATTATCAGTTTTATGGGAAATATATTTTAAAATTGAATTTGAAAAATATATTAGAGATAATGCTGGAATACTAAGAACTCTAAGTTCAAGAATGAAATTTTTATTTGAAAGACTTGTATATATATATATATATATATATGTCAACAAAGACAATTAATGAAAAAATCAGAAAAATTAACTAGAATATGTTGTGAAGATATGGAAAATCTTATACAGTGGGATGTAATCCTGAAAGAATGGTTAATAAAAGAAAATTTAAAAATAAAAAATTTTAAAAATTTAGAAATTTTAATAAAAAAGATATAAAAACCTAGAAGAAGATATTGTAAAATGAAAAATATCTCATATGGTCAACAGAAAAATAAAAGTTAAAAGAAAATTAAAAGTCAATATAAATGTTGGAATTGTGGAGAAATATGTCATATAAACTCTGATTGTGATAAAAAGAAAGTTAAAATATTACAAAAAGAATATTTGAAAATAAAAGATGAATTGAGTGAAATATCAGATATTGAAAAATATTATAATCAAAAAGTTTATATAAGTGAAACAAAGATTTATGAATCTGAATCTGAATAAAGAAATAAAGGAAATAGAAAGTAATAATATAAATATACAAGAATATGAAAATTTTAAAGGACATGGATTAAAAGTTACATTTGATAACAATAAATTTAGAAAATTACAAAAATTATCTTTAGATTTAAAAATAGGGAAATGAGAAGTTTTAGATAGAATTTGGAAAAGAGAAATGATAGCAATAAATGAATATCACAAATAGAAAAAACTATGGATGTAAGAACAATATAAATTAAATCTTTTAACAAAAAATATGGTTGAAGAAATATTAACAAAGGTTAGTAAAAAAACAAAGTGAAAAAATCCAATATATTTATTTAGCAGGAGTAAAAATAATATTTAAATCATTATTCAGAGAAGGGATAGACTCACCCTTAACTATAACCTTACATGATGGAAGAATAATAAATTTAAAAGATAGTCATTTAGAAACAATAGAAGAAAATTTGACATATCAAAAAATAATGTTTACATGTTACAAAAAATATTGTGTATCATTGAAAGATAGAAATTTTAATGAAATTTTAGGATTGCATTTTAAATTGCATAGAGATGATATCATACAACCAGGTAATCAAATTATGACTATATAGCATAGAACTTTATACACATTTACCAATTCTAATCATGGAAACATTTATTCCAATAAACCTTATATTGAAATACATAAAGAATGTAAGGATATTAGCAAAATTATAGAACCAAATAATCAAATAAGTTTAATTTCAGAAGAATATGAATTTAGTATAACAAGAAATAAACCTGAAATAATAGAGTTAAATGAAGGAGAATGTTCTAAAAATATAACATTTAAGGATGAAAATTAATCAAAAGATAAAAAAGTCTTAGAATACCTAATAAAACCAATTAGAAGAATTTAATAATATAAAAGAAATAAAACTATATAGAAATGCTGAAAATATAAAAATAGAAGGAGAATATTATAATAGGGGAGAAAATATAAATGGACCAAATATATTAATAGATACAGGAGCTAGTGAATGCCATGTAACTTCAATCAGAAATAAAGAATTAATAACTCATAAAAGTGATCAATATAGATATGTAAATTTTGATGGACATGTACATATTACAAATTTGGAAGTTAAGGTACCAATAAAAATAGGAGGAATATATCTTTTAGTATCGTTTTATATAGATAAAAGTATGGATATAAATCTCCATATACTTTTAGAAATGAGTTTTTTAAATGGATTAAAAGATTATAGTATAAAAAGAGAAGGATTATATATAGTCAATAATGGACAAACTATATTATGTAAAAAGAACTAAATGAATAATCAGATAAGTTTTTCATTGACCGTATATATACAAATTACTATTATAGAAATAAATATAATAAATTGTGCTTTAATAGATACAGGAAGTGATATAACAATATTTAAATTTTTTTGATAAAATCATGGAACGATAATAATAACATAAAAATAACTGAAGTTACAAGAAAGGGTACCCAGATAATAAATAGTGCTGATAAAGTTAGTATAATTCTTGGAAGTAAAGAAGTTACAATCAATAAAATTTATAAATATGATAAATTAGAGTGTGATATATTATTAGGAAATGACTTTATACAATAATTTCAATATTATGAGCAAAATAATTATATGATAATGCTACAAACACCTTGTGGACATTTATTAAAAATTTCAAGAGAATTTAGACCTTAAGATTCAGCTAGCCCAGCATGGTGATAAATGAGAAAAAAATCAGTAATATTTAATGAAATAAAAATATAAAGAATATTGTATGAAAAAATTTTAAAAACGAGAATAAAAATAAGCTTAGAAAAAATTATTGAACAATTAGAAAAAGTTTATGGATAAAATCCATTGTTATTTTGAAAATCACATCACCCTAAAGCCAAAATAGTATTGACAAAAAATGTTATAATAAGAGTCGGACCAATGATGTATACTATAGAAGATATACAAGAATTCAAAAATTAGATAAAAGAATTGATAGAACATCAACTTATTAGACCTAACAATGGATCTCATAGTAGTCCAGCCTTTATGGTTATGAAACATTTTGAACAGGTTAGAGGAAAAACTAGAATGGTTATAAATTATAAAGAATTAAATAAATATACTAAATTTGATAGACATTTTTTACCAAATGAAGAAATTTTAATAAATCTTGTAAAAGAAAAACAATATTATTCTAAATTCGATTGTAAATCAGGATTTTGACAAATAAAAATGGAAGAAAATAATATACAATATACTGTATTTAGTACACCTCAAGGAAAATATGAATTGTTAGTAATGCCATTTAGATTAAAAAATGCACCACAAATATATCAAAGAAAAATGGATAATATATTTAAAAAGTTTAATGAATTTCTAATTATTTATATAGATGATATACTGATAGGTTCTAATAGTAAAGAAGAACATAGGAATTATTTAATACAATTCATAAATGAATGTAAAAAAGAAGAAATTGTATTTTCTAAAAAGAAATATGTAATAGAAAAACAAGAGATAGATTTTCTTGGATTATCAATAGATAAAAGAGGAATAAAGAAAAACAAGAGATATATTTTCTTGGATTATCAATGAATAAAAGAGGAATAAAATTGAAAACTCATATATCTAAAAATATATAAAGTTTTTCAGATAAATTAGAATCCAAGGAACATGTACAAATTTTTTTAGGATGTTTAAATTATGCAGAAGGTTTTATTGAAAATCTTTCTAAGAAAATGCATAAAATACAAATTTTACTTAGAAAAATAAATATTAAAGAATGGAATAAAAAACATACAGAAATAGTTAAATCATTAAAAGAAGAATGTAAAAATTTACCAAAATTAATATTATCAGATGAAAAAGATAATTTAATGTTAATACTGATGCCTCAGATAAATATTAGGCAACAATATTAAAAACAGATTTAAATGAAATTTAATTGTTTTGTCTGTTGGCATATTATAATTGAAGTAATCAATTAATTGCAGGCATCGCATTTTGAGTTTCGATCGATATTTGATGAGAGGCAAATGTAGACGACATGGCACTAGATGAACACATTGCAGTTGCATCATATCTAAATCTATTAATGCCTTGAAATAAATTCATTATTTCGACATCATCTTCTTCAATTTCAGCAGAAGGAATAGGTGCAGAGGGTACCCGACCAACATTCGCACCCATTCTTTCCGCATATAAATCATACATTCCACATAATATTTGCTCTAAATTCTTATAGGTGACATGTGTATCAAGTATTAAAATTTTATTGATTTGATCAATTACATATTTAGTTTTCAAAATATTATATCGGGAGTCCATTGCACATACTAAAAGAAATAACATAGGCTGTTCTTCTCAATATTTTCTAACTTTAATTCCATAGCAATTATAATTTCACTAAAAGTATGATCATTTTTATATTTATGGAATGTTTTTGCAATTATATAAAGGCGTTCAAGAACCATACAACTTGTAGAATAATAAATGCCAGATAAAATCTTTGTGGTCTCATAAAAAGATGTCAAAAATGGTTTAACTTCAAAGCTAAAATTCAATCGGATTCATTTAACATACCATCGTTATCACTTCTAACGTGTCTATTGTTATAAAAGTCAGTTATTAAATTTTCGAAACCTTTACATGACTTTAATAGCAAGTAAGTAGAGTTTCATCTATGGCCTACGTCGCTAACAAATGTTTTAGCAGTCATCACCCCTAGTTCGACACAAAAATCTTCAAATGCGTGTTTTCTACTAGGAGAGATTGTAATATATACTAATACATTCCTAATCCTTTGAAATTCATCATTTATATGTTTTAAACCATCTTACACAATTAAATTCGAGATATGACACACACAACGAATATGAAACAAATACCCACCAAAATCAGGTTGAAGTGTCTTACACAATTTATCGATGACTACCTTATTAACACTGACATTATCAAAAGTAAAAGATCGAATTTTAGTCTCGCAATGATATTCTCTAACAATACTGATAATAGCATTATATATGTTATTAGTATTGTGAGGAAACTCAATAATTTTAAAAGCAATAATTTTCTTATGCATGCACTAAAATGGGTCTATATAGTGTGCGGTTGCAGCTATATATACTCTTTTATTAACCGCTTCCCATATATCAGAAGTTAAAGATATAACACCTCCATATTGTTGCAAATCCATAATTAATTGTTGTTTTGAATTATTGAAATAATTTATTGTATCGGCACGAAGAGTGTTTCGACGTACCCCAACGTACCTCGATTGTAGATATTTTTTCACGAACGAGACGAAGTGTTGGTTGTTTGCAATAGCCAGAGGCAACTCAGTGGCGGCAACAAATTTCACTATTCCGGTTTGAGTATTGTCCTCCGAGTACACCCGCGTGGATAGAGGTGAAGTTGTAGAACAATCGCCTGGACTGCCAAATTGCAATTGTGTTTGACCAGTTGGAAGAAGTCCATGTCTGACCGCACATGCTTTGTAGTGGCGGTTGAGATGGGTGGTACCAATTCCTTTTTGTCATGCTAATTTTTGTTGGCGGTATTTACATACTGCTTTAAATTCTGCAAGGCCATCGACGACTTTTCTCGTTGAAATCAACTTAAAGTGATCCCAACATTTTATTTGTTTTTTGGCCTTTCGCCTTCCCTTCGCATCTGGGATGTTTAATTCAGCATCTTCATCCTCATGTTTCGCTTTGGGAACGTTAATATCATCCAAACCAATTGGATTGTGGTTTCTCTGACCGTGAATGTGAACATTTTTAGGTATCGGTAGGTCATTTAGACCGACAAATTCATTTGAAAATTGACTTTGCGGCGTCCTAGGCGATTCGTCATGATGTGGCCTACATCCTGTATCGAACAAGCTTTCAACAAATAAGCATTGATCCATTTGTTTGATTGTTTACGATGAAATCTTAACATGAAGAATATTAATGTAGTCAGATTGTGAAAATTGAGAATTGGATAAATTGAAATTGTAATTAATAAACTGTAAAAATTGAATTGATATTGTATATTTTTCAGCACAAGAGAGTAAAAACTCGATAATTGATATAATAAAAGGGAGTTGAGAGAATTGGAGATTTGGAGTAGCAATTGATATGAATTTTTTTTTTTGGGAGAAGAGGTATTTATAGTAGAAGGGGGGAAAAATTTTTAAAAAAATTTATTTCAGTGACCGTTTTGGTCGTTTAACTTTTGTGGCTGGACGAGCCACAA
>NC_036247.1:9304015-9325742 GCF_002742605.1 Olea europaea var. sylvestris | reverse complement strand
TTTATTTTTGGGGGGGGGGGGAGCCACAAGCCGAGCGGCTCGTGGCTCGTTCAAGCCCACGAACGACTCGCCTCCTAGCGAGGCCCGCTTGGCTCGTGATTTTACGAGCCCGAGCCGTCCACGAGCCCCATTTTCACAAACTGAGCTGACGAGCGGCTCAGCTTTTTTGACATCCCTACCTGAATACGATGGAGTTATTTATTATCCAGTTGAACTTATAATATCAATTGGATATGTAGCAGCCAACTTCCAAATAGATATGGTGAAAAATGATAAAAAAAAAGTTCTAATAGTGACAAAATCATGGATCAAATATAGAAAAACACTTGGAATTAAAGCTATTTACAACATTGGCAAAAATTTGTTTGATAAAAAATTCTCATGCCTGTGCCAATATGAAAACTGGATGCTAGTATCAAATCAAGGACATGGAAAATCAGAAATATTGAAGGATTATATTACAAGATTCGAAATACATCAATTTTCAGGATGTCCTACCACTATAAAAGAATCCTGCCAGCCAAAAGAGTGCCCCAACCGCATGTGAAAAAAGAAGATAATAATAGAGTACCTTTGACAAAGCTATATGGAGGACAATAATACATTTGCATGTAAAGACATAAAAGATAAATGAAAATAATAGAGAAAGATGCTCTTTGGATAAAAAAATTGAAGAAACATGTGAAGATGTAGGCCCAAGGAGAAAAATAATAGAGGCAAGCGTGTCTTTGCTGATGTATTCAATGATGTAATAAAATCTCATAGACTTATATAAATAGAGGCATTGTAATAGATAGAAATCATCTTGAAATCTCGAATTACAATCAATAGCCACTCCTAAGCCATCTTTAGTTTGAAAAACCAGTTTTTCTAGAAATTCTTGCATACCAAATAGAAACCTTGTAAAATTTCTGATAGAAATAAAATTCCAGTATTTTGATATCACTATGAGTTTCTAAATCTTTATTCCCAACGATTTTTGAAGGATCTAATAGAAAGTTTCTTATTTTAGCAAAAAGAGAGTTTTTTTTTTTTTTTTTAACAAAAGTCTAGAATTTTATTCTTTAAGATTGATACAGTGAGAGTAAAAAGTTGAAATTGTAAAGATTTTGTGAAGGCAGGAGGCCGTTGAAAGAAGCAGTTTACATATTCAGAGTTCAAAGGTTACTCGGTTCTATGAATAAGGATCCAGATCAAACATAAAATAAAACTATTAAATTTTTCCTAAAATTAGAATGAATCTTTTTAGATCTTAGAGAATCAAAGGGATTAATTGCATAATTTAATGATTATTTGTATGAATAAATGCCAAGATATACAATTAAATGATTGGATAATTTATTAAAAAAAATGTTAGAAATAATAAAAAACATATATTCTCAATTAGAAAATATGGATGTATCTTCTAAAGAATATAATATATTAAATAATAAATGTGAACAATATATTACAGATTATTCCAATTTATTAGATCATAGAATGAAATTATATTCAAATATTCAAAATAGAGTAAATATAAGATAAAATGTTTAAAAGATTAGAATATATATTGTAATATAGAAAGAATCATTTCATTAAGGGTAATATAGACTTTTCCATGAAAAGGAATAGTGATAGGTCAAATAGAAAAATCTCCCTTAAAAAATGGCCATCCTTCCCTTTCTAAGCTGAAAAATTCTAATGCTATTTGGCATTCTTGGTGTTAAAATGTCAATCTACATGACATCAAGTGACAAATTACTCACCTTATTAAATGAGTTCTATATTTGTACATTAAATTTGATCTGTCACTTATTGTCACCTAT
Organism: Olea europaea var. sylvestris; assembly: GCF_002742605.1. NCBI lineage: Eukaryota > Viridiplantae > Streptophyta > Magnoliopsida > Lamiales > Oleaceae > Olea > Olea europaea. Next base: position 9,323,937 of record NC_036247.1, on the reverse strand, counting down.
ATTAATGTTGTTGCATCATTGGTGCTAAATAACATTATTCTATCAAAATAGTCAATATGGACACTGATCGTTGTCAAAATTTATTTCAACCTTGTTGTAACCTTCTTTAAGAATTATATCTTCTTTAAGGATTAATATAGATTAAAAATGTCTTTAAAGCATGTAAAAATTACTAATATAAATTGGGCAATTTCAATCTATAAAAAGTGCTGATGTGAGGAAATTGAAAAGTCGGAGAGTAAAATGTTCATATTTAGAGGTCAAGGACCAACTTATTACTAGATCCATAAGTTGGACATCCCCGTCCAATTTTTCCAAATCTAAAGCTATTTAAAAGAGAAAAAAATGGTAGTGTTTGGGTCATTTTTCAATGTGAAAATTACACAATAACCTACCTTAAAAATCATGTATTCTAAAATCAGATGGGTAGTTTAATCTTTCAAAAATCAAAAAATCTTATATTTAAAAATTAATATTAATTAAAAAATTTCATTTCAAAACCCTAATTTCTTCTCTCTCCCTCTCCCTCTCCCTCTCCCTCTCCCCCATCTCGTCACAGCCTCTCTTCTCAATCTCTAGCTCCATACCGTCTTCTATCTTCGATGGCTCCAAACTCGGCAAAATCACACCTTGTAGCAACAACAGTACTGATGTACACGATCTCTGACCGTGACTATCGTGGGCAGAACTACCAGAGACCATCTCTTTTTATTCAACTTCTCTGGTGACGTCATCCCTCAATTGCTGCCAATGCTCCGTGACAGCAGTGCACCTGTCGCCCGCACTGCAGGCGCGATTTGTAGCCTCGTCTACTTTGGCAGCTCCATTCTGCACGTCGAGTTTGGGGATTTTGGTGGTGGTGGTGTGGCGGCGACGGTGGTGATTTTGGAAGGGCAGCGATGTAGAGAGGGGGTTTGCAACCGCCTCGATTTGTCGCGATGTGAAGCAGTGGAGGTGTTACGGGGTTGACTACACAGGGATGGTAATATGGCACTGTCATACTGGGTTGTTGTAGGTACGGTGGTGATGTGGTGGTTGGGTGAGAGGTGATGTGTGGTGGAGGTGTGCGGTGCGATGGTGGGAACGGTGGTTGTGGTCGTAGTGGCGGTGGCGGGGTGGTGGATTTGTGGTTGTGTGGTAGATTTGTGGAGTTTTATGGTTGGTCTGTCGTGATGGTGAGATGATTGTGGTGCTGTAGCAATGACAGTGGTGTTGGTGTGGTTGTGGCTGTGGCGATGATAATGTTGGAGTTGATTTTTTGGTTGAGACAACAATGTTGCTATCGGTGGTGGTAGTGGTTCAAGCGGTGGCAGTGGTGTAGTGGTGGTGCTGATTTAAGAAATGGCTACGTGATGGTCACAAGTGTTGTGGGGGTGTGTGACCAACTTATTGGTTGAATGTGATCAATAATTGGTTAATTTGTGATGGATAAATAATTTGTGACCTTAAATTTGTGTCTGTGACTTGCAATTGATTAAGTTGTGATACAAAAATTAATCTTGACCAATTAATCTAATAATTTGAAATGAATATATGAGTTGTGATCAATAAAAGTTTTGATTCTATGACTAATGAATAATCTGTGACCTATAAAAAAATTATTCCTGACCGAAAAATAATATGTGACCTATAAATTTTTTTATTTGTGATTGAGAAATAAGTTGTGACTAAAAATTAATCCAGGATTAATTAATTTTTTGATTTGTGACTGATGACCAAACTATGACCTGCAAAACTTTTGAATTGTGATCATAAAATAATTTGTGACATAAAATTTTTTATTTGTGACAAAAAAATAATAAATTAGTAATTAAATTGTTAATTCGTGACCAAATTGTATAGATATGTGACCTAAATATATTAAATTAATAATTAAATCATAAATAAATTTTAATAAAAATCTAATTTTTGAATTTTGAACTTATTTTCTTAATTTTAAAATATACCATACTTAATTTCTCACTTATGAAACTTTCCCTTTTTCAATTAGTGTGGGTTAGGACCCAAATAGAGGCTAAGTCATAGTCCATATCCTTGCCGGCCTTTATCCCTGCAAGTTTAGTTAAGGAGATAATCAGGCTATTTCTGTTACAAATTGAAATATACTTGTTATTATAATCTTCGTTTTTTTTTTATATATAAACTTAATTTTAAATTTATTGAATACAATTGCTTTACATTCTTTTAAATATGGCTGATGCTATTTATTCAGACGATACTCATATTAAACAGGTCAGACCACTTAATGTCATTCACTTAGACTGCTATCCATTCTAGGAAAAATGGTTGTTGTACATTATCCCTTACACGATTTTATACAGATTGATAAGTTGTCAAAAGGAGAGGGAGAGATTTTTTTTCTTAGATGACGAGATTTGAATTCAGTCAAAAGTCAAATCTCGTCTCATCATCTGTTGGTAAATTAGTCTGTAAATTGTAATATACATGTAGCACAACTGTCATTCTAGATAGATAGCATTTAACCCTTAACACTGAGAGAATATTTTGGGAAAATAAGAAATGGCTGCATTGCTTTTTGAAAATAAAATCGTCCATAAAAAAATTTCTTTATATTTCAAATATTAGACTATTTTTCAATTAGCATATCAAGCATTAATTTATTTTTTTAATTGAATAATATGTGTATATAATTTCATATAATTAACATGAAATTGAACTTTTAAAGAAACGTTGAAACGACATAACGATAATCGTATTGACAGGGTTTGTTTTGCTATGACCAGATTTTCTACCCATCCTTTGGTTTTTTTCCACTTTCTTTTGAAACAAATAGAGCCACAAAAATTTAGGTGGTAAACTAACAAACATTGTCTACGGAGTCTTGATTATTTTTTCCAATCATAATAATTTCTACCGTGCCCCACAATCCAGTAACGGGTGACCTACTTAATATTGAAATAATTACCCATCTAATTTTAACGCCAAACATTTATTTGCTTGATAATGTGTACAACAAGTCAAGTCACAGTCTTGACCGGATTGCCTCCACTGAATAATAGATTAAAATTTTATTTATTTATTATTTATATATCTTAAATACATGATTAATTTTATGTGCAATCTAATTAAAGATTCGTTTGATAGATTTTTTTCATGTTTTTTTCTTTTTTTAGAAAAGTTTTATGAAAAAGTTACCGTAAGCCAACTCCCTCTAAATATTAAAGGTTTTCTAACTAGACAAAATACTTCAAAAAATTATCAAACACGTTCTAAACCAGCATCTTAATTTCATAATCGATTTTTAACTTTTAAAAACCTATAAAATGGACCCTAAATTATTTTGTGATTTCAGCTTTGCTTTTGCCTTTTGTCAACTTTATGACACTTAAATGCCATATAAACATGGCTCATGGATTCAACCCATGAGTAGTGCTTACGCAATGGGAAAGAGAGATTAATTACTTGATCTCACCGACGCATGTTGTTTGTCTCCAACATCATTTATGTTTAATATTTGCTAATCTTGAAAAACTTGCCACTAATAGGGATAGACAAAATTTTTGTACCGAACCCAAATCGAATCTAACTAAATCGTGCGATTCTCCTTAAATTAAATATCTGAACAAATATCTTAATTGAGAACTGACGAATTTGGTTCAGTTCGGTTCGGTTCGATTCTCAGTTCTAAACCAAGAATCGAAAAACAAAATCTCCCTATTTTTATTTTTTTGATATTAAATAAGTCAACTATTTTTAAAAAAAATAAATTTGCTAACTAATTAATTTAGCCCAAACCAAAATAGATTTGCCTATTTCTAAATTTCAACCCAAGCATAAGCTTAAACAAATCAATCTAAATTTTACCCAAATCTCTTATTTTATCGTAGTGTCGTTTCTTCTATTTTGAGGAAATCAAATTGAAAGATTAACTGTGCCTCCCTTCATTATTTTGAGTTCGCTGCCTTTCTCTTACGATTTTAACAGTCAAATCTACGAAAACTTAATAAAGAGAGGTACAAAAGATATCACAGGATTGGACTATGTTATTTTTTAAAAACTAAGATTTAACATGTCATTAGTTAAATTAATGTAACATTATTCTAAATATTAAAAATTTTAATTATTGTACGGGACTAGGTAATCGAATGGAACTAAACCGAACCCATTTGTTCCATAATCAAATTTGGATTCTACGATTTTACTTACTAAATATATGAAAATTTGGTTCGGTTCGATTCTAAAGAGAATCGAAATAAATCGGATCATGTCTAGCCGCTAACATATATCGGGAGTAATCAGATTATTAGGTACGTTGAATTGAGTAAAATTAGATAAAATAATTGACAAATTTTAACATCTTATTTTTTTAATCTAAATAGTGTCTAATCAAATTTAAAAGAATGTATGAAACTTATTGTTAGGATACATGACTATAATATTACTCTAATTTGAAATTTTTTATCGAAAAGCAAAAGCTCGAACGATCATGTAGGCCACTTATTCAATGGGAAATGGAAATAGGTGAAGTGGTTGAGAATATTGAGACGTGGGAGACACAACATTTAATTCTCTGTGGTATAAATAAGTAACGAGGAGAAGGAAGATAAATTTGCCCATTATTTATACCATAATTACAAATTTAGAACTCAATTAACCCAAATGCAGACATATTCGTTATACGTCATATCAATTTCATTGACTTAGTCTCTTATTTCTGGCCCAAATAACATTGAGTTTTATCATGCAATTAATTTAAAGGTACAATTGTCTAATACAGCACAAGTCTCCTTCCTTTTCATCATTCGTATTTAATTATCACATATATTTTAAACCATAATGTGTACTAAAAATAGATTAGATGTCTAATCTACTATCTATCAAAGTTTACTACGATCAATTATTGATTCCACGATGAACTAATTTGCTGATCTCAAATGAGTCACATGGCACGTCTTGATCTATACTAGAACTGATTTACCACATTTCTTAACCTAATTTCACTCGATTAATGGTAGAAGCTCAAGATTTAAGATATTACTAAAAGTTTGTGTGGAAATGAAATTACTTGGTTACTTTGATTTTAATTCCCATTTGATTATTCAGTTATGAAATCACCGCAGCCTTTTCTTCTACATAAAATTCAAAATTATGTTTTTATAATGAAATTCCACCTATCATAGGTAAACACGCCTTGATCAACTTGTCACGCAATGTGAAAGAGAGCAGGACCGTCATTGACGAGTCCAATTTCTTGTTCCTCATTCAACATTGACCCTTCAACTTCCAATTTTGAGTTCTAGACCTTGTCAAATTGAACAATGTAAGATCAATAGTTTTTACCCGATTATTTGATTAGTCATCAAGATGAGTAACATTGTTTATACATAATAATAATATACAGATAGATAATATGGAAGAGAGAGAAAAAAAGAAGATGGGAAGAAAAGAAATTCAAAATATATAAAAACTTAGAAAAGAGTTCTTCACTTTGAAATTATATGATTTTATTTTCTCGTTTTCAACAATTTTAATAATATTTTATTTTTCAAAATCAACTCTACTTGACCCATTTCAACCATTTAAAAGGGAAATAACTATATTAATAGAGGTGACTAGACTTTAAAACGTAATCGATGTCGAAGGCAAAATGTTGAATGAATAACAAGAATGGACTTGAGAACGTGGCAAGAGGGTTGGGGAATCTTCCAGAGGACGAAACTTCAATATGCAGACAACCCAACACGTTTTGTTAAGTTTCAACAAGAAATGAATAGCATATTTCCATGAACCTTAATAAAAATCAAAGGAAATTATACTATAGTAATAGTAATAGTATTTGTACAAATTGGAATAAATTTCAAAATATAAATATTTTTTTGTTATAAAACGTGTGGGCTCCACTCAAACATCCAATGATCCTTATATAAAGACAGACTCTACATTGAAAGTTCCTCACAAAACCCATTTGATTCTCTTCATTTAGTTCTTCAACAAATTATTTTCCAAGAAAATATCTCACGAACAACCAAAAACAATCCATGGCTTCTTCAACGAAACTGTCTTTTACCCTCTTCTTTGCATTCTCCATGTTCCTACAAGGCACACTAGGTACAAATTTATCTGCACTTATTATAATTTACATATGCTAGTTACAACTAGGTAAATATTTAAGGATTCATGCGTATACATGTCTATTTTCTGGTGTTTTAGGGGAGGTGATCTGTGAAACTTTGCCTACAAATCTCTGTTCCTTTGCAATTGCATCTTCTGGTAAAAGATGTGTGTTGGAGAATTACCGAAATCAAGAAGGAAAGCTGGAATATACATGCAAAACATCAGAAGTGGTTGTTGAAAGAATTGCCGGATATATAGAGTCTGATCAATGTGTTAATGCATGCGGGGTTGATCGGAGCTTCGTCGGAATTTCGTCTGATGCCTTCCTTGCCCCGCAGTTCACCGCCAGTCTTTGCTCGCCGGCTTGTTACCAGAACTGCCCTAACATTGTTGACCTCTACTTCAACCTTGCCGCTGGCGAAGGTTAGAATTTATTATGTTTTGTTAATTATCTCGTCTAAAATATAGATTTATTTTTCTAATTAAAGATTTGGTAAGCGTGTAACTTTCATAAATATTTCTAGAGTTATATCTGGTGTTTTTTACTATTTACAATTTGATAATTATAAATTGACTTTTCTACTTCTAATTCTACCTATGTGAGAAGTTTGATTGGCCAGCGAAGCTTAAAAATTAAAAATTGCTTACTTTAATTAAATTCGACTTTTATTTCTAGATCTTATCGACCGTGGACTTGGTCTATTTTCAATGTGTGTGACAAGTTTGAAGTTAGAAATTTGGTTGGTTAAAGTAAGAAAGTTATAAGAAGTTACTTTTCAAAATATATGACTTATTCTAACTTCGACTGGAAAAAATTATTTTAAAATCTACTAATAAATAAATTCTCTAATCACGACACGTTACGCTGTCAAGAGTTGCATGGTCGAATATTGTCTCTTTGGAATAAATCTTTCAGTGTGCCTAAAGATTGTAAAAAGGAGTTTTATCCTTTACTTGCCCTTCAATTTCTTGAACTTTAATTAAAGTATTTTCTTTATAAAATATTGGACACATCGCTAAATTTTCCATTTTCTAAAAGTTATTTTACAATAATTAATGATGTTTTACAACAATTTTCAGGAGTATATTTGCCGGCTGTTTGTGAGAAACAAAAGTCGAACCCCCGCCGTGCCATGTTGGCTCTTTTGAGCAGCGGCGGTGGTGCCGCCCCTGGTCCGGTGGCCACCGACTCTGCTGATTTTGTCGCTGATGCCCCGGCTCCATCATTTTCCGATTTCGTTGCTGATGCTCCTGCTCCCGCTCCCGCATTTTTCTGATTAATTTAGCCAATTTATAGATGAACTATACCATTATGTTGATGAGAGAAGAGTGGTAATCAAATATATACAGTGTTTTGGATTGGAATTGATGAGATATGAATATATTTATTAAAATATTTTTGTATTAATAAGTAATAAATTTAATTTTTGAAATTGAGTTGAACATTATTTTCGTAGTACTTGAGGTTTAGTCACCAAACCTTCTTTAATAGCAATTTTCACTGTTGTGGAATTTAGTGCTCTATTATGTCGCATTCGTAAATTTTATGGGTAGATGATTTTACTTTCGAGGCAATACAAGTACCTATGTATAAAAATTATCTTGTTAATTTATCTTTTTAATCACGCGAATCAGAATAAATAATTTGCGATACAATTCAACTTTGATTAATGTTAGATGTTGTGCGGCAATGTTCAAGTCAACTCAGGGTTCATTTGATTGGATTTTTGCATTTGCTTCTTGTAGAAAACTTTCACAAGAAAGCTATGTTAATTAATTTTCAAGAGTTTTTCTTCATTGGCTTCCTTTAAAATTCTTATAAAGAGTATAAGCACTTTTATAAAATTTATCAAACTAATTCAAAAGTAATTTTTGAATCTCAAAAGCTCCTTTTAGCCCTTGTTTGGATTCAATTATTTCAAAAACACATTTTTTTTACCTTATTTTCGATCACACAATTTTTAATAAAATAATATTACACGTAAATTTAAAATTTTTTCTCTTTTTTTAATCACTCATTCTTAAAAAAATCACTAATCCAAAATAGTTATTTCCTAAAATTTGTTTTTAATGGAGCCCTAAAACGGGCGAAATTTTCAAACACGCATTAGTTAGCTGAAATTAGAGATCACTTTTTAAGTAGTTGAAATTACAAAATTAAAATTAAACATGACTCATGTCGCTGTTATTGTATGCACTGTAGGAAAAGTAACAAAAGGGGTGGGTTTACGTCCCCTTATAATTTGCCCGACTAGTCTATTCACCTGTCATTGCCTACAGTTACTCAGTTACTACTTTAATCTTTAGGCGCTACTATAAACCCAAACAAATAAAATTTGTAACTATAAAATCAATGGAATTGGAGACCCAACCCATTGCCGTCGATGGAGACTCCACCATCATAGGCGGATGTTCGCCCAGAGATGACAATGATATGGAAAGGCTGAGAAATGGCAGCGGCGGTGGCCAAGGGAGTAACAAGTCGTTGGACAAAATTAAGGGGCCATGGTCACCAGAAGAGGACGCGATATTGAGTCAACTCGTCAGCAACTTCGGAGCGAGGAATTGGAGCCTCATTGCTCGAGGAATTCCTGGCCGATCCGGAAAGTCTTGCCGCCTCCGGTGGTGCAATCAACTAGATCCTGCCGTCAAACGCAAGCCCTTTACTGGTTATTTCATACCCCTATCGCATTTTTGTATAATTACATTTTGTCATTTTTATGCTTATTTTGTGGACTGCAATTTTTAATCTGTTATTGATTTAAAAAAATGGGATGTTGCTGGAGTGAGCTTCTCCACTGCTCTGATGACCTGAAAAAATGCGAGATACTAATCTGTTGCCTCTCCGACCCCCAAGTCAGTGTAAGGATATGAGATAATAATTGAAGAAAATTATTGCATGTATACTACAGTATATATGAATAAACCTCTTCTTATAGGCTGTCAATGGATGTGACCATGTTAGTTTGAGAGAATCTAGAAATTTGGATTGCTGAGATATTTTCAAGCATATTGCCATGATTTTTGGAGGAAGTGAAGTTTTCTTTTTCCCCAGCTGCTCAGGGAACCTGTTAGAGGCGTAGGGTTTTTTGGTTCATGGGCCTAGGTGTTTGGTTACATTATATCTCATCGTCGAGTAAGTTTTGTTCTTGGTAGTATCGAATATGAAGTTCGGAGAGCCTGTTTTTGGCCTTAAAAAGTTTAGTTGCATTGCAATGTAAACTTGAGGAAATACTTGAGCAGTTTTAAAGAAGCAAAAGGGTAAAACTATCAAAAGGGTAAAACTATGTTCTCTCTATGCCACTTTTCAATTTCAAATCAGTTATCATGGGTAGTAGATTTCAAATACTTTGTTTGAATCAATTGATTAATCTCTTCTTATGCAGTGTAAGTATATTTAAGTTCGATCATCTATTTTAACCTGATAATGGCAATTTTAAATGGTTTTTCCATGAGAAAGTATTGTCATAGTCTACTGATGCAGCAGGACAACGAAAATGATGAACACTACAACCTACAAATCATTGATTCGAAATTGATTACCGTTTTGATTGAAAGAGAAGTGGAAGTGTCAATACTTACAATTTTATTCAATGAAACAAGCTGCCTTTAACTTTGTTGGGCACTGCTCGTTCTACCAACTTTGCTTTATACCTTTGGTGCTAAATGAGGTAGCAGGAAAATATGACCAACCTGAGTTGTCAGCATTTTTACCTCTGCTTGTTTAATTTCTTAGGCTTGGCATTAGCTAAGTCATGCAAATCTATTCGTAATGGCACTACCATTATTTAGAATCATGACAATTGTCCAGACATCCACATTAGCACCTCACCTAGAACCTTCTCTTGAGGACTTAAAATGATTTGGCCATGTAGACCGCTCATGAAAGTTAAAGAATCAAGTTGAAGTGAGGAGTTAATATCCTATGGTTTGTAGCTTTACGGTTTTTTGATTCCATGTAACTAGATTGTACTCTGATCACATTTGTGTATTTTTCATAAATTTAATGGTAGAAGGCGCCAGCAACCCTTTTATGATTTGTTGGGGAGGAGCAGTGACTCATTATGCACACTCGTATCACTTATCATTGCATTCTTGTCAAGAGACCTTGCTGCTTGATTGGAACTTATGATCTCTTTGAAAACATAATTAGAAGCAGCCCTTTTTTTTTTTTGTGGTTTGATTGAATATGCAATTCTAATTCTCAATAAAGATATACAATGATGATTTTTATCCTTTGTTTGCCTTTCGTTTTTGGTTACTGTTAAAATTCTAATTTCTGCATATTTGCCGTGTGGTGCATGCTTGACTGTAACTGATGATCTCTTCGAAAGCATAATTAGAAGAACTCAATTTTTTGCTTTGATTCAATGTGCATTCCCAATTCTAGATAAAAATGTTACAATTATATTCACATTCTCCGTTGTCTTTTATTTTTTGGTTCCTGTTACTAAATTCAAGTTTTTTTTTTTTTTTTTTTTTTTTTTTTTTTTTGGGGGGGGGGCTTCTTTTTTTTTTTTTTTTGGCTGTGTGGTGTGTGCTCACTTCTACTTATACTATACCAAGAAAAGTTATTCGTCCTAAGTTAGCAATTTCATGCTGTCTGGCCTTTATTGACATGCTCTATTTGTATTCATCGATTTTCTTAGTATTTCAGGAGTTTGTTATATCAACGCTTTGAGATGTTCCAATATACCTGTGTCCAATATCTTTAATGAGCCAACACTTCTTACAGATGAAGAAGATTGCATCATACTTGAGGCCCATGCTGTACATGGGAATAAATGGGCATCAATTGCCAGGCTTTTGCCTGGCAGAACAGACAATGCAATCAAGAACCATTGGAATTCCACGTTGAGGCGCCGCTGCATGCAACTTGGAAAATTTAAGTTGGAAACCGTGAATGTCATGGAGGATGATAGTGCAGAAAAATCAAAAGCATCATCTGAAGAAACTCCATCATATGGTGATGCCAACTCATATAAATCCTCTGGAGGGAAAGATGTCAACTCTCTGGAACGTGCAACTGACAACCATGACCACCAAGAAGAGAGGGCTCAATCAGAAGGTCAATATATCGACCCATCCATGGACGATCAATCTATCGACCCGCCCACGGACCATCCCACTCTATTCCGTCCTGTGGCTCGCATTAGTGCATTTACTGTTTGTAGTTCACTGGATGGCCCGGAAAGTTTAAATCCACGTCCAGGGCCTCTTCCCTTGCAAGGTCCCTCTATTCAATCCTCAAACCAATCTGTTGGGATCGGTAAATTGCTCGAAGGAGCTTGTGGTGATCGGTTGGTCCCACACCAATGTGGCCATGGTTGCTGTGAAATTCAAGGCGGTGGGACACAAGGAAGCTGCTTATTGGGTCCTGAATTTGTTGACTATGCTGAGCCTCCATCCCTCCTAAGCCATGAATTGGCCGCATTAGCTACGGATATAAGTAATGTTGCTTGGCGCAGAAGTGGGTTGGAGAGTAGTAGTATCAATGCCATGGACAATGTGATTGGTAGGATGTAGCAGCTGTTATTTTCAAATCAGAAATTGAAGAGAGTAGAACGAATTAGAATCTAGGTTTTAAAGGGGAAGAAACTAAGTTTGGGGATTGTGCCTGACCTAGCGTCATCCTAAGCGAATAGTCAATTTTTATCTATGAATGGTAACTTTAGGGGCATGAAGTGATTTGAGTTATTGTATTTACACGATTCACCAAAATTAATAGCTGTATATGTCAGTAGAAGAACTGAGCTGCACTAATGAGATTATGGACCTAGAATCATACGGATAAATTATTCAATTTTTTGTTCATGGGAGCGGAAAGGTTGTGCAGGACAAACATCTGAAAGGTCATTTTCTTGCTCTTTAGCCCGTCTAGACGAGGAAACTGATGCACAGTTGGCATATTGGAGTAAGAGGAGAGGGTCGTCGATGCATAGGCATAGCATTGATGATTGGCATGCTAAGTCAACGTGTTTTCTAATAGTAGCCTACCATCCAAGTTTCTTCCCTTTGCCTTTTAGAAATATTGAATTCAATGAATGAATTCTGCTGTAATGTTTTCATTTTTTTGGCTTTACTCTTTGAACTTGTAATGCCTATTTAAATGGGAACTGCTAGATGTTCTGATAACTTTTTGATCTCTATCATCTATTTGAATAATTCTTTGATGATCTTGAATAATTATTCCTAGACTCCGTTCCTAATTTGTTTGGATTTGAGAAAAGGGTCTGTTGAAATTTGGACAAGGTTAGCAAGAATATCACTAGATGTACAAGGTTAGGAAAATTATCACTAATAGTCAACTATGGAACCTTTTGTACTTCTTTACCACCCTGTTGGATTGAGAAATGTGACCTGCATCAATATTGTGTGAAACAGATAATTCAACATGGATTTAGGCCTGTGAATAAATTGGATGGTAATGTGAAGTCTTTTTTATTTCTATGTACCTATCTCAGGGATTGAAGGCGTCTGATCAACAGTGTTAGGTCTGAGTAAGTTTTGACAAGTTGTGTTGAAGATCAATAAATCGAGTTGTAATTGGGGTTATGTTGACGAGCATTGATAGTTGGTTTAAGTATGTTATAAAATATCATGGATGTGGAATGACTACCGCTCAAGGACTGTCAAGAAGACGTTTGAGCACAATTTTCAGAACATGTATGCTCAATGATCATATAAAAAGTGCTGGAGCGTCTGTGATATCCAGGTGACCGTCCGTACCGCACTAGGAAATCGCCTGTCTCGCGCCTGTCTAAATACTTCTAAATAACCTAGAACTATGAAATACAATTTATATACAGAATAAATCTTTTCATTCATTTTATGTTGAGAGACTTTTTTACATAATTTGAATCAAGACACTTGATTACATTTTATTTTATTTTTAAAGAAAAAAGTGAGCAATTACTTTATGTTATGCTTGTTCTTGAAGTAGGAACTAGTCCATTTATTCCGAATAGCTTCTTTCAAAAGGATTTATGCTTCCTCGATAAATGTCTTGGTAGAAGAGATTCCTGGGAAAGAGGATCAACTTGGCCCTTGCAAATAGCTTGATGCACTATCTCCTTTCAACCCTTTGAGCGAAATGCGGCAAAAGAAAAGGAAGGAAAATCCATGGACTGATTTCATCATCTCCACCCTGTAGGAACTACGAGATCACCCCCAAGGGCGCCTTTGGCATCCAGGGCTCACGGACCGACCATAGATTCATATACAATAAGTGGAATGCATTAGCTATCTGTTCTCAAGTTGGGCAGTAAGGGTCGGAGAAGGGCAATCACTCATTCTTAAAATCAGTATTCTTAAGACCAAAGAGTTGGGCAGAAGGGGGGGGGGGGGAGTTCTCCGTTCCTGGTTCTCTTGTAGCTGGAATCTCCGGAACCACAAGAATTCTTAGTTAGGATCTCTTCAGGGGATTTCGTGACATTTCGAATTGACTGTCTTGTATTTCTAATAAGTTGTTTAATAGTTGACTTGTTGAATCATATACATAATGGGGGTGGTTTAGATTGATCCTAACTGGATGATTATGAATTATTTCTATTTAATAGAATATTAAACTTGTAGATAAAATCTCAAATCACGGATAAGAGAAAAGATATGAGATTTGAATAAACACAATGTTATCAAATTTTTGATGAATATAAGAGTTGACCCAAGTTCCGATTAAGGAAGAACAAATTCGTTCTTGGAGATTCACAAGGGAAAATCAGTAAGAGGTTTTGAGATAGGTGCTGAAAAACAAAATTGAGTTCTTCGGATGATTACGAATTGTGAGCAAGTGTTTACTAAGATTTAGTTGTGTTTGGATCAAATATGCAAGTTCAATCTTTTCCAACTAAATGATTTATTTGTACCTCGAGGTTTTTTCAATTGAAGAGATCTTCAAGAGTTTTCCCTTTGTAAACAAATATTGATATTATTTACTATTCAGCATACGTAACTTGCTTCATTGATTATGGTGACAAGAACTTTATTTCTTGTATGTCTTAAAAGGTTGAACCCCAATTTTTATGGTTCCTACCGTCCAACTCCTAAAGCTTTGTAAAAGAGGTAAATCGCGAGATGTGTCCTAACAGGCCAGGGAACAAGAGTTGCATGTACATTGCGCTTACAATGAGTCCAATTCCATATTTCAAGAATCGAACTCCCACACTGCAGCTGTCAGCAAGGCGTGAGATAACATCACTCCTATCCTTTATACCACTAGGTTATACCCCGGAGGGCTTATTTCTTGTATATCTTAACCATATACTTTGTGACTTATTGCATATTATTGTAATAAATTTAAATTTATTCTTGAAAAACCTATTCGTCCCTTCTAAGTGTAAAATGAGTCGAAATATCGTTTTACAAATAGAAAAAAAAAAGAAGAAAATAAGAAAGATAGCCAAAATATCAACCACCAAGATCTTTCGGAGTATTTAATTTCATTGAATTTACCCCAACCTTTTAAGTCAATTATATTGGAGTATTTGATTTCATTGAATTGAATTTACCACCATTTAGGTCTATTATATTGGAGAAATTAATTTCATTGAATTTTTCCCAACCTTTTGAGTCTGCTATATTATAGTATTTAATTTCAATGAGTTTACCCCAACCGTTTAGGTCTATTAGGATACTTATGTTGGTTGGCCAACAACCCAACTAACCGCTCAGTTCATGATTGATGTCAAGAGCCTTGAATTCAATTTTTTTTTGTGTTTGTGCGCACGCGCGCAGGTTAATTATATTATTCACTTTTCAGCGACTACGTATCATTCTGATATTTTTCAATTTTATAGAAGATATTAAGGTGAATCGTTTTTGTATGTAGAGAGAAAAAAGGGTTCATTTTTTTTTTTTTTTATAGTAGCACCGAATTAGTGAACCATTACATATCGTAAGTGGACCTACAAATATTTTGTTGTTGATGGATGGTTCCAAAGTGACGGGCGCTGTGAGAGCAAAAGAAAGATGAGAATATGGATAGATGATGGCAGACCAAAAGATCAGCTCATTGCTTCTCAACTCCTTAATGCTTATAGTTGGACACTATCCACAATAATAAATCATATTACAAAATGTAACAAAAATTTAGAGTTTAATAACCATATAGTTTATTGACGTTTGATTTTGCAGATTATACATGTATTAACCTTGACGATTTGAACAAGTTGGGGGTTCTAGGCAAAAATCTTAAAGGGACTTTTGGAAAAAAGAATTAAAAAAATAAAATAAAATTAATCGTTGATAGGATCATCGGTGATATTTAATAAAAATCAACATTTTTAAATTAGTCAAGTGGAATTATTAACAATAATCCTATTCGTGATGACCACCACACAATGCCCAACAAATTATCTCCGATAATGTCGTCTGCAATCAACTATGATGCTTTCATCATTGATCGTCACAAACAAAGCATATATTCTTTCTTCACATTGTTATTTGTTTAATATTTCATTGATAATTTATTTATTTTTTTAATTTTAAAAACTCAAATAAAAAGTGAAAAAATAACAAATGTTTCGTTGGCGATCAACGATTAAAGTACTGTCGGTGATAGCTGAATGTACCGTTGTAAATTACTGACAAATTCGTATGTGATTTTGCTAGTGATTATTTTTTCGTAATTTTAATTCTTCTGTCATTATGACCTTTACAAAAATTGGGGCCTTACCGCCTCAATTGTTTGGTGGTGAGCCAACTATGATGATTTGACAATCGGTTCGTTCCTTACCCATGTGTAAGTGGGGTTGTTGAGCTCATGGATTGATAGTTTAATAATCCAATCCATTCGGTCCTTACCCAATATCAAATGCATCAGAAATTCTAGATGAGTTTAATAAAATGTGTTTAATAATTCTATTACATTTCTGTTAATTCTGTCTTCAAATTAAATAAAATTCTAAACAAACATTCTGATCATTACAAGTTGTATTATATATGCTAATTTGATGGTAAGACTTATTGTAACTCCATTTTTCATCTATTCATTTTCGTCGCATCATAAAAGTTCCTTATAAAAAAATATCTGAAGTGTGTGAAACATAATATTAACAAAAAGATTATAGAGAACTTCTACACTTGTACCCGAAATGAAATTGAATTAACTATCTTGTTATGGTATCTTTGATAAGGTAAATTAAATAATATTAAAGATTTACCATTGCAAGGGACTAACATGCAAGTGGCTTGGGTAACACAAATCAATGTTTTTTTAAAAATATCCAAACGAATAATATTTGGAAAATCCATGAGAACTTCCTAAAGTATAAAGTTAAAGAGTAACTTCCTTAATACCACTGTTGATCTTCATTAGAGTTTCATCACACCATTGAGAATTACGCTGATGTAGTCTTGAAATTTCCTATCAATCATGCTTGGTGTACACCAAAATCATGGTTTACACTTTGCCACATGACAAATTGTGATTTGATAGTTTAAAAATATATAGTTTTTTAACCAATCATTTTTTTTTTCTAACAAGGACAATATCAACCAAGGTGTAAGGATTGGAATGTATAAATGATGGTCCATTTCCTATATATTCCCCTGCTTCTTTTTCAATAGTGTACAATACAAATAAAGAATCATCCTGAGAGTTCTTCACCCCACTCCACCTAGACAACCAGCCTCTCTCTGACTCACACACACCAAGAAAATATACATTTTAATAAAATTTGACAAAATATATAATTAAAAAATAACAAAATTTTTATCTACAGGACAAAGTGAGTTATGTTGCAGATTCCCGTTCTTGTCCTTCTAATGCCCACTCCACTCTCATCATTTTCACTTTACATAACTAAAGCACCCAACATTTTCTGTACAAATGGGCAGTTGAATGGATCATCTAATCCTATATAAACTGATTAATTTTTGTATTTATACTCTCAGAAATCATAAATACACAACAAAAAGGCAGAATATAGAACATTAGGACTATAAAGATTCAGTCTTGAAGGCTCTATAGCACTCCTTTTGCAATGGCTAGTTTAGAAATATCTAGCCTAGACTTAGAATGCGGTCGCCGGAGCTCCTCGGGAGGCGAAGGGGCCAATAAGGAGGAGGGCAGTCTCTGTTCCTCCGACGCGGAAGATGGTTCTTGTCACTCTCAATTTTATTCTACAGCAGGTGATGGCTCCTATGATGATTACAATTTTGCCTGTGGCTCTGGGCACGGCGAAAATTTGGTGGCTGAGAATTTGGAATATGAGCGAAATTCATCCGTGGCTGATTCTTCTGATTGTTCTTCAGTAGTGGACATAGAAATTGGTGAAAATAAAATGCATTTGGGGAAAGTTGAGAGAGATTGTAGGATTTGTCATTTGAGTTTGGTGAGTAGTAGCCCAGAAACTGGTGATGCCATTGAATTGGGCTGTTCTTGTAAAGACGATTTGGCTGCTGTTCACAGGCATTGTGCTGAGACTTGGTTCAAAATCAAAGGAAACAAGTGAGTAATCCAAAGGGCTTAAAATTTTCTTTTTATTTTTCAAATTGGGTTGCTATCACTTGAATCTGATATAATTCTTGCTCATATTACTGATTTGTTTCTTAGGTTGTTCTTGTTTGTTTTGAGGCTATCAAGACATGACTGTTATTATTATTATTATTATTATTATTATATGGAATAATAAGTTTGGAAATAACATAGTGTACCATGTTGGTCAGAGTTATGATAGAGATGCCATAATTAATTTAGTGTAGAAAAATATGTTAAGATAATCTGGCTTAAAGAAGGTGAGAAAAAGAGGTAAAGCAAAAAAATTAAAGTATTTAAAGGACTGTTTAAGCTCCAATTCAAACCGATGATTCCTTGCTGTTCTTTTCTTTTTATGAAGTTTAATTGCTGTCTCATCTTTGAGATTCCCTTCTCTTTATCAAAGGTGAGATTTGACCCTTTGTTGGAAATATTCAGTATTTTTGCGAGAGAATATTGTTTGTGGGTACTCCATTTTGTATAGTTTATTTATGATATTGAGATTCCGAAATTTGACAGCTATGTATGTGTTCAATGACATAAAACTGTTCAGGAATATTTTTTATGTAAGTTTCTGTTTCGAATTGACGCTGAATCACTTGCGGTTATTCGAAAAAACTCTAATCGACCCCTATTTTTATTTTCCTTTCTATAAAAGCATTGGTGTCAAGATATTTAACATTTTCGATGTACATAATGTCCAAAGAATATGATATAGTGGTATACAAATCTGATTTATCCTTCATTCTTTCACGAGTAAACGCACATAGACATGTCTATCCCAATCGGAAGTGGTAGCTAGATTCTATATCGGCGTGTCTATATTATCTCAATATATCTTTTGCATGTTCTTCGTCATCAACTTAGTAATTGAACGTCTTGTATTAAGAACTTGTACAGTTTCATAGTTGTCCCAAATCAACTTCCGAAAATGTACATCGCCCTAGTGGAAGGAATTAATTGTCTAGCCTTTGAATGATTACCATGAATTTCAATCTGTATTAGTGATAGATGTTGGCACCTAACCATCACCATTAGCATCTTCGCTTGTCATTTTCAGGACTTGTGAAATTTGTAATTCGATTGCACGGAATGTGGTTGGCCCAAACTATATCGAGGCAGCACAACAAACTAATGGAAGCAATTCTACTGCAGCTAATACCGCGTCATCAGCTGCAGCACTCATTAATACAGAAAATCGAAGTTGCTTAAATGGACACCGTTTTCTTAACTTTCTCCTCGCCTGCATGGTTTTCGCATTCGTGATATCTTGGCTTTTCCACTTTAACATCCCATCATGAACATTATCAAAGAGTTCTTTCAGAAGATGTTGGAAAAACTTGGTATGATGTCAACAGATCTGCTAAAGATAGTGATAACTTGATCTGTACTGATAGTGTAGTGTCAAGTTTTCCACACATTTCTCTAAGTTAAATCTCTGTTTTCAGTTTTCACAAATATTTCAGTATTACTAAGGCCTCATCCGATGATTGTGGATTTATTTAGCCATTACGTTCTAAATATTAAGGTTGATATTTTGTATACAATTTTTAGTTTTCCAATCGGCTATCACATGGTAGATGGATTCTAATATTCCTCTTCCCCTCTTCCAAGCTTCAGAAATATTGGTTGGATGATTAAAGTCTGAATAATTTAGCCTTCGTTTGGAAAGATTTTATAAGTGATTTAATTTATAGATAGACAAAAATGAATGGTACTTGGATAAGTGGATCGTACTTTGCGTCAATTGAAATATGGGAATTGATTTATAAAATTTGCCAAAGGGAGACTTAGATACTCACGTAGATACAAGTGCCCGCATTCTTAATAGATAAACAACAAAAAATAAAGCAAGAAGCTGATGCAACCAAGGATATGAATTGTGAGAATGAGAGTTCGTCCAAGTGAAAATGAATTTTTTTTTTTATTATTTTTTTTAGAATGTGTCTTTAAAAGTTAGAGAAAATTCATTGTTGAAAATGATTTTGAGGAAAAATATTTTAAAAAATTTCTCCCAAACAAACCCTTAAAAATTGTGTCACATGTTTTCTGCTTATAAGTGTGCATAAATGTGTCATTTCATTAAAACTTTTCAGTATGACAGAATTAGAAAGGCATAGACATGTAATTTTGTCTGTAACTTAGATTTTATGGAGGACATTAAAATTTTAGTAGAGCTTCATGCCGGTTAAACTTCATATTTTTTCAAATTGGTCGCTAAAACCTGCTCATTTGTTAAAATTTGGTCATTTCGACTATGTCTTATGCTTAACAACATGAATCCCAAGTTTTAGGCA
The DNA here is from genome assembly GCF_002742605.1 of Olea europaea var. sylvestris. Taxonomy (NCBI): domain Eukaryota; kingdom Viridiplantae; phylum Streptophyta; class Magnoliopsida; order Lamiales; family Oleaceae; genus Olea; species Olea europaea. The sequence goes on along the minus strand of NC_036247.1, from coordinate 9,304,089 downwards.
TTATATGAAAAGTGTCCTCACTCGAATGAAGTTTTATAAAAAAAATGTTATTTTTTAAAATACCCAAATACCCA
>NC_036247.1:9266529-9298406 GCF_002742605.1 Olea europaea var. sylvestris | reverse complement strand
ATAAGGCTGATGCTTTAAATACGCAAATCTTTTTTTAAGCAAACTAATTGTCCTCTCAATAACAGTACATAGAGTTGAATTTCGAAAATTGAACATCTCCTCACTACTTTCTGGATGTTGACCCTCAATATCCCTATGCTGATAACGAATCCTACGATATGGTGTAAGAAATCCCGAAACTACTGGGAAGCCGACGTTGACAAGATAATATTTACTTGTTAAAGAGTTTTTTATAACATAGTCGCTATTTAAATATTATAACTCATACGTGAAAGAAATATTTTCAAAATAATGAGGCAAACTTACCAAAAGGAATTGTTACCTTGTGTCCCTAGCGTAATATTGCACTTTGTAACAGTCGACCGTCATATGCAGATCCCTCCCAACCAGTAAGCACATATGTAAATTTTATATCAAATGTGCAAACTACTAAAACATTTTAAGAAATCACTTGCTTTCTATTGCGATACCTAACTTGGTCCTCTAAGGGTACGTTTGCAGCAATATGTGTACCATCTATTGCCACCATAGTTCTCAAAGCTTACCCGACCATCGACCCAGTCAAGGCATCGAATTTTAGGTTACTGGTCGAACTGGTGGGTTAGTGGTTAGACCGGTGGGTTAGTGCTTAATAATTATAAAATATTTTCTAAAGTATAAATTTTTTCTTTTAGATAAAACCAAAAAAATTTAAATTATCTATCATTAATTATATATATATATATATATATATATATTGATGTACACTAAACTTTCATTGACAAGAACAATGTCTTGGATAGTTGAATCTGCATTTTTGTTTAGAATTTTTCGTTTTGGACGAACATCATCAGCAATACCTACAAATGCTGCCAATAAAAGTTCATAATTTTTTTTGTGATATACATTATCATGAAAGTGGTAATACTTTGAATTACCTATTTCAATATCCATGTCTACGTACTTGTAAAGTTCATCAAAGTTGTAAACTGGAAACATGAATCCACGAGAGGGATGTGGTCTTCATTTATTTATTCTATTCAAGTTGAGCCACGAATTGTCCATTGTTTATTTCCAAAAGTTGATCTAAATCTTTCGTCTGTTTGTTTCACATATGCATTTGAGATCAAGTATGTCTTTGATGACACCAATGTGTTTTCTAGAGCTTTAATGTTTTGAGCAAATATAGTTCCTTGGACTTTGTTTTCCTATATGCATTATTAATATGTAAAGTAAAGTTTTTTCAAATTCAACTATGTAAAATAAGGCAGATAAGTTTGACCAGTACACAGTCTTATGCAGAGACGGATATAGGGGGGGGGGGCTGGGCTGGGATGTAGCCCCCCCCCCCAGGCCCAAGAATTTTTTTTTAAGGTATTTTTTTTTTTTTTTTGGGTAAAAAATCAGTTTTTTGTGTAAAATTTTTTTTTTTACGTAGTAGCCTGGTTTGAAATTTTGTAGCCCGATCGTGGATCCAATCCTGGATCCGTCCCTGAATCACAACATGTTGTATCACTCGTACCAAACATTCATATTTTAGAATACTTAAGTTTCGCTAACACTATTTACATCCAGTATCACATCAATCACCTGAAAATTGAACACCTGATCTTAAATGCCTCCTAAAAAACACGTGACAACTGAATCTTGAGAACCTTCAAATAAACAAATTTGTTGTTCAGAAATGAATAGTTCCTGAGAAATGAAATATGCATTTCGATTAAATAATATGAGAAATTAACACACAAATAGCACTAAGATGCTCAAGACTAGTTCATTTATTCACAGTACTTATGCAATTTGTTACATGCACATATTTGTTACAATGTTCAAGCATGTTAAGACAAGAAACTTGATGAGGAAAAGTGCAATATCCTAGACATAACTGCCATTTATGACAAAGGTAAATGTTGTCTGGTAGATGGGATTAAATATCCCCCAAAATATTGTTGGATAAAATGCCATTTATGTGTATAAATTTTAACAAAAGCTGACATCAAGAACTTGAAAAATAATCAGTCTTATGGTAATTATAATAGTTTAGCATAGGTTAATGAAAAAAATGTATATGGCATGTTTGAGTCACATTTTTAAAAAAAAATACATTCTCAAACAGTGATTTGACATCATTTCAACTACACATTCTTCAATAAAATAATATTATACGCAAATTTAAAACTTTTCTTTATTTTTTAATTACACATTTTTCATCAATACACTATTCAAAAATTCATTTTAAGGAAAATAATGTAGCTCAAACAAGGACATAATTTCATATTGCAGCAGGACGAACTAGCACATACCAAATTTGAACAAACAACCACAATATGTGAGCTCCAGCAAATAATGTTAATACTTGCAAAATGGTATGGTAATGAGCGATATGTAAGTAACATAATAATATTGATAACATGTTTAAAGGTTTTTAAAAGATATATATTTTATATTAATCTAGACATTCATGGTATTAGTAAGTACATCATCCTCTCTCTCCTCCTTTTTTTTTTTTTTGTGAATTATCACATATAAATAATTTGAATTCAAAAAATTAAAATCTATAAAAATCTTATTAATATCAAGCATGTCCTACATGATAAGAAGTTCAGTACAAAATAATTCAGTGATGGAAAAACCACACCAATACACAGATCATCAGTAGAAAGCCAAAATTAATTCAACAGAGTTCTTCAAACCGAATTGACCAAAAAAATAAAGAATAACAAGTACTCCTACCGTTAAAGAATAAAAAAAAGTTTGTTAAAATTATTTCACAGAACAAGATCAACATCTACATATTTTCTTGTGGCAATCGAACAATGTTTATAGACATCAAAGTTTGATCATAGAGAAACTAATTACTGTCCCTATAAAGAATATTGCTGGTGGTAAACCACTTGCTAAAGTAACCCTCAGCCCTCTTCCAAAAGACAAAGATCAAGTCCTTCCTCCTAAAACTACAGGCATGAAATCTCCCAGAGAACTCAAGCGTGATCAGCGAGGCCAAGATCAAGTTACTCCAGCAATTAGTAGTAGCAAGTCAATAAAAAATTACAGAAGTTTAGAACCATCTCCAGGGATTCAGAAAACATAGGTGATCGTCCAAGGATGAAAACTAAATGACACAAAGAACAAAAAAGTTGTATAGAGAAGGAGAAAAGCCTGGAACTGATAGAGAAACAAACCCGCTTCAGTAATTTGTTTGGGTCTTCGATTTTTTCTTCTTTCTTCCTGGTTCAATTGTGTGAGAAATTGGTTTCTTCTCCCTTCTTTCTGGTTTGTTGTGTGAGTAGATGAAAGAGGGCAAGGGTTTTGAACGGAGGAAATGAGTTGGGAAGGCTGCTTTTTAATTGGTTTTTGTTCAAAAGGCCTTTGACCAAATTTTTTAAAATAATATAAAATATAAATATTTAAATATTTGAAAAGACAATTATAACCTTCCAATTTCTCCCCAAACTAAAGAAGAAAGGACCCAATTCATTCCTAAATTAGAGTTCTCAAGAATAAAAAATCTATGTCTTTTTCCATTTCTAAGGCTTGCCCGTCGATCTCTCTCTATCTCCATTTTCTGAACTTTGAAACTCGTCGGGCCACCTTCAAGTAACGTCTCTCGAGCGGTTGAATTTGTATTGTGTTTGTTTCTCCACCCCCAATTTTGTAGTAGAAGTTTGTTTCCCCATCCCCTTCTCAGATTTAGGAAGCTATATAATACATGAAGAGCTCTTTTATATTATATATGGAAGGGTCTTTACGGTTCCTGTAGCCAAAACTTTTGAGCGACTTATCTACATTATGATAGTTTTATGGCACAAAATTGACAATATTCTGCCTCAGGTGTGCTTGTAAAGGTTATGTTTTGATTTCCTCTTTTTCTAAAGGAGAAAAGTCATATTGTTTTGTCAAAAGAAAAAAATGATGGTTCTATTTCCCACTGTTTTAATGTTTCTTTTCATCTGCATTATTATGATTCACCTAAGCACATGGCAATAAGTACTTTGTAATTTATATGCTGATTGGATTAAAAGTCTCACATATTTGATTTCGTATTGGTAGATTCACTTCTGCATTTGTTTGCCACATACTAATAATGTTGTTTCTTGAAAAATTTAATGGTGATGATTGCTACATATCTGTGATTTGCAAGGCTAAAGCTAACTATTTCTTTCTTGCATATGAAAAGTTTGAGCTTCTTAATTTCAGTTTTGTCTTGGTAGTTTAAAGTTTGGTTTGTTTCCAGCCTTTGCTTGTATAAGAGATCATTCTTGATTCTTTAATTGCATCGTCCATGAACTCATTTACGAGTTTTAGATTAATGCTTATTTTGTTTCCATCATTTTTTGGTTTCTTATTCTTGTTTGGGTTATTGACTATTACTTCGACATTTAACTCTTTTTCTTCAAGTCCAAAACCATCTCTTCTCATTCTCCTTCAAAATGCATTAAGTTCTTCTCATTCTTCCAGGAAAGATCGAATGATTTCTAGAAAGTTTACCAAATATTTAAAAGAAAAAAATGACTTCTTTATGTTAGGTTTAAATGATTTAGAAAATGAAAAATGCTGAATTTGTAAACAAATTACTATACTAAGGTAAGGCATTTAACTATGAAGTCATCGCGTGCACAATTTATAATACATTGAACTTACAAGTTCTCTAAAGCACACTAGGTAAGAACGCCTAATAAGTGAATATCAAATAAAATATACTTTCTTGTTAGCAATAATAATACCAGCTCTTAAATTTCATATTCTGCAAAAAAATTTCTACTACGAGAAAAATTAGAAGAACTAGGTAACTTGTTTTAATATTTCTAGTTTTTATATTTGTTATTATGTGCTTTGCTACCATCGGTTCTACTATTGTACATATTTTATAATTTACAGTGCGATGGAGAAGATTCTTCAAGTTGATGCTACTATTACGACGAGATGCAAATTGCAAATAGTGCGAGATGTGCATAAGAAGCTCGATACAAATTAAAAAAAACAAGCTTAGTGAGAGCTGCTTCAGATCTTTTCTTAGGTTGAAGGACATAAAGTTGGCTTCGTAAGTTATACATCAATTATTATTAAGAAAGATAAGGACCAACAAAAAAGAAGTTTGGTTTAAGATAGGAGAGAAAAATGCAAAATTTGGGTTGGAAGAATTTATTTTAGTTACGGGCTTAAATGCGGGTGATGATAACGACATAGATAAGACCGTAGGAGAAGAGTATCGGATCGTGGAAGAATATTTTAAGAAAAGTGAGCGGAAGATAACAAAGAGAGATGCTTACAATGCATTTGTAAATTGCCAGAAAGAAAGAGTGATAAGTATAAGTTAGGATTGATCGTAATCTTGGTGTACGTTATGTAGGCCACGAAGGAGAATACATACATTGATTTATGGTGGCTAAACTTGGTGGACGATCTAGATAGGTTCAAGACGTATCCATGGGAAAAGTTTTCATTTGAATACACGATCAGTATATTCAAACGTCAAATAAGAGATAAATTGAAAAGTTCGGACGTCGGATGCAAATCACGTTGTCAATATTCATTGCATGGCTTTCTCCTTACTATAATGGTATGAACAAACAATACACTTGACTCGTATTTTTTTATATATAAATTCGAGTTGTGAGGTAATATAAATGTTTGTTTTGCAATAGATTTGGGCATTCGAAACGATCCCAACTTTGGGAATGAAGTTTGGTACGAAATATCCAGATGTAATACCAAGAATGGTCGCTTGGGAAATGTTAAAGAGGTTAACATCTGCTGCCATTTATAACGTGTTGAATTCAAAGGAGGTAAATTTGTCTTTTTTAAGTTTAATGGGAATAAATTGTGGAATTAGCTTCGTGAATGACTAATGACTTGCACCTTTCAATATTTGCAGTTGGAGGTTAATTTCACATTGATTCCCACCGAAGTTGAACTCGAAGAGGCCTATTGGAAAGAGTTGAAAAAACCAATCGTGGAAGAAGATGATAGTATCTCATATCATTCCGAAGGAAACGAGGCTGAGCATGATGCCGAGCCACAGCACGCATACCACGAAGAGTCTCCTAGAGCAGCTCAACCATCACAGCGTGGTTTTGAGATCAACATAGTGGATTTATTGAGAACGAAAATGGAAAAACTTGAGTGAAGGCTGCAAACAGTCATATCGACTTGACTTGATCAGGTGGAGAAAAAGGTTGATAGGTTAGTTGAATTGACTGTGACAGGTCGGTTCCATCCAGCGACTAGTGCATTTGATGGTGCCACTAATAGCACAACTTATGTACCAGAAAATGAACTGAAGGATGGGTTGAAAAAGGATGCTAGGTTTGATGATGTGACAAATGTGCATGCTGCTGAAAGAAAGGTAGATTTGCCGAAGAGAATTCAAAGTTAGAGGAGGAGGAGGTTAGAGGAAAAAATAGAGGAAGGAATGAGTTGGAAACTGAGTCTGGATTTGATGATGTGAGAGATGTACCTACTGCTGAAACAAATGTAGAAGCGCATGAGGAGGACCCAAAGTTAGAGGAGGAGGTTAGAGGCAAAAATATAGGAGGGAAGGACTTGGAAAATGAAGCTTTTAATATTTGCAGTTGGAGGTTAATTTCACATTGATTCCCACTGAAGTTGAACTCGAAGAGGCCTATTGGAAAGAGTTGAAAAAACCAATCGTGGAAGAAGATGATAGTATCTCACATCATTCCGAAGGAAACGAGACTGAGCACGATGTCGAGCCACAGCATGCATACCACGAAGTGTCTCCTAGAGCAGCTCAACCATCACAGCGTGGTTTTGAGATCAACATAGTGGATTTATTGAGAACGAAAATGGAAAAACTTGAGGGAAGGCTGCAAGCAGTCATATCGACTTGACTTGATCAGGTGGAGAAAAAGGTTGACAGGTTAGTTGAATTTACTGTGACGGGTCGGTTCCATCCAGCGACTAGTGCATTTGATGGTGCCACTAATAGCACAGCTTATGTACCAGAAAATGACTGAAGGATAGGTTGAAAAAGGATGCTGGGTTTGATGATGTGACAAATGTGCATGTGCTGAAAGAAAGGTAGATCTACCGAAGAGAATTCAAAGTTAGAGGAGGAAAAGATTAGAGGAAAAAATATAGGAAGGAATGAGTTGGAACTGAGTCTGGATTTGATGATGTGAGAGATGTGCCTACTGCTGAAACAAATGTAGAAGCGCGTGAGGAGGACCCAAAGTTAGAGGAGGAGGTTAGAGGCAAAAATATAGGAGGGAAGGACTTGGAAAAGGAAGCTGAATCTGGGAATGAAATAGATGAGCAAATAAATAAAAAAATGGTCAAGGAGAGTGTTAGAAAAGAAATAATATTAGAAAAGGAGCATCCCGACGTGAAGAAAGGGATCTCTGATTTTGTGACACCTGAAAAGCATGATATGGATACAAATGAACTCATGCAAGGTATGTAAAAATGAATTCAAAGTTCAATTTTACATCTTTATATCCAAATGAAATAAATTGTCCACTTCTAATTGTTGTTATTTGCAACATATATGCGACATTGTAGAAATCGATGAGGCGGGATGCGATCCATCGAAAGGACGAGGGTATCGTCGAAAGAGAAAAGCGCACTTATTGTGTTCTCCGTACATGGAGCTGACGAAGAGGAGAACATTGTCGGACATCAATGTATAAGATCTTTATCGAGAAGTAGATCCCGTCAAGGTTGAGACTTTTTGCAAATGAAACTACATCTTCGTGGTAAATTATTACATATAGTTGCAAGTACATGTGAAAGTAATGAAAGTATTACCTAAATATAACTTCGTGTTGACTTTGTTGTATGCACAGTCAAATTATACCTTTGCGCTTTTATGATGTTCAAGCAAAAAGTTCGATGGATCTTTTGAATGAGGATGATTGGATTAATGACAGTGTAAGTAATCCAACTTTAATGATTTACAATAATGTCATAAAAGAATTCAGTTTGAATTGATTAGTTTATTTTTGTAGATTATGAACGAAGCCCTATACAAGATACGAGAAAGGGCTTCCAAAATTTTCAATCTGTTTCAGCCTGTTACAAATTGGATATTTATATCTATCAATTTGTTATCAATGCATATGGCCAGTTACAGTCCAGTAAAGAGCTCAAATGTAGCAAGAGTCTAATTAATTATGTGAGAGGGGCTACTCCGAAGCTCGGTAAACATTGAAAGGATTGTAGATATTTGTATCTTCCTTATTGGACCCACGACCATTGGTTTACAGTTCAAGTCGACATGCAGAAACGGACCATTTTTATGTTAGATAGTCTGAAGGGTCACATTCGCTGGGCAGCGTTGGAAGCTTACTTTTTGTCTCTACAGGTCATTATTCTATTGATAATAAAATCTCATGTCACCGGTGAAAGCAAATATAGTACAGAGAATTTCAAATTTGTGAACGTAAAAGATGTTCCTCAATAAGTGAACGCGTAAGAATGACTAATTTCATAATTAGTAGTACCTTATTATCTCCAGTGTTGGAAATTAATACAAAAATATTACAACTTTTTTACAGATCCGATTGCGGAATATTCGCTATCAAATACATAGAATTTCTGCAAGAGAATATGGACGTAAATACAATTTGACTGAATTACGTATCAATATGGAGAAAGAAACTGGCTACAGCGTTGTTAGCTTAGGATTTCAAGTCGTAGATTGTGCTTTGCTCGTATTTTTTTATATTTTTATAGCATTATGTAGTGACTTGGTTGTTTTGACTTTGGAGTAGCAGTTATTTTGGAGTTTGAATACAATTTCAATGTACATATTTTTCATTTTCTTCTATAATTTTAAAGTTTAGATATTGTCCATGTCAGATTGTTGAGTTTTACATGTACAAGCTGACATATTTTCCATTGTCATATCGTTGTAGTATAAGAGTAGTCCTTATTTTGGTAACGACGTAGATCTTTTTATGACCAGACTAACGACTTCGAAGTCATTTCAGCTAAAATTGATACTAAAACGATTTAGAACTCGTTTCTGAGACACAAAACGACATGCATATCGTTTCAATGTTAAATACACACTGCTTTCCTGATTTGTGTAACGACTTAGAACATGTTATGACCACACATAATGACTTCGAAATTTTTTTAGATAAAATTGATACTAAAACGATTCGTTCCTGATATACAAAACGACATGCATATCGTTTTAATATTAAATACACATTGCTTCCCTGATTTGCGTAACGACTTAGAACTTGTTATGACCACACATAACGACTTCAAAGTCGTTCCAATTAAAATTGATACTAAAATGATTTAGAACTCATTCCTGAGACACAAAACGACATGCATATCATTTCAATGATAAATACACACTATTTCCTTGATTTGCGTATGACTTAGAACTTGTTATGGCCACACATAACGACTTTGAAATCGTTTCAATTAAAATTGATACTAAAACGATTTAGAAATCCTTTCTGAGACACAAAACGACATGTATATCGTTTCAATATTAAATACACACTGCTTTCTTGATTTGCATAACGACTTAGAACTCGTTATGACCACACATAACGACTTTGAAGTCGTTTCAGTTAAAATTGATACTAAAACGATTTAGAACTCGTTCCTGAGACACAAAACAACATGCATATCGTTTCAATATTAAATACACACTACTTATCTGATTTGTGTAACGACGTAGAACTTGTTATGATCACACATAACGACTTCGAAGTCGTTTAAGTTAAAATTGATACTAAAACGATTTAGAACTCGTTCTTGAGACGCAAAATGACAGGCATATCATTTCAATGTTAAATGATTTGTGTAACGGCGTAGAACTTGTTATGATCACACATAACGACTTCGAAGTCGTTTAAATTAAAATTGATACTAAAACGATTTAGAATTCGTTCCTGAGACACAAAATGACATGCATATCATTTTAATGTTAAATACACATTGCTTCTCTGATTTGTGTAACGATTTAGAACTCGTTATGACTACACATAACGACTTCGAAGTCGTTTTAGTTAAAAGCGATACTAAAACGATTTAGAACTTGTTCTTGAGACACAAAACGACATTCATATCATTTCAATGTTCAATACACATTGCTTCTCCGATTTTCGTAACGACTTAGAACTCATTATTACCACACATAACAACTTAGAACTCATTTCAGTTAAAACTGATACTAAAACGATTTAGAACTCGTTATTGATACATAAAACGACATGTATATCATTTCAATATTAAATACGCACTACTTTTCTGATTTGCGTAATAACGTAGAATTGAGATATGTTATCGTTCTATTTATATTTATTAAAATTAATCTGCGATAATTTCTATGTAAAAAATAAAAATCTGAAAAAAATTCTATAATTTTGGTATGTATAAAAGCAAAATCGGTATGTGAAAATATTGCATGTAGAAATAGTATATATAAAAAGGGTAAAGAAAATATGTGCAAATACGATTAAAAACATATACGGTAAGGAGCATATACGGTAAGCTGCATATACAGTAAGTTACCTGAAAATATGGTACGCTGCATATACGGTTAGTTATATGCGGATACGGTAAGCTGCATATACGATAAATTGTATATACGATATGGTCAAAATCGGTATCTAAACTACATATACGGTATGTGATAATCCGTTTATGTTCCGATTAATCATGAAAAAAAATAGGAGAAATTCAATGGCTTGAATTTCAAAAGGTGGCAACAGAAAATGTTATTTTATCTGACCACTTTGAATCTTGCGATATTTTTGACTGAGACTACTCCAAGGACATGTCGAACGATCGAGGACGGTCGAAACATCATTTTTAGGTATAACGATATACATATCATTATGTTCTCGAAGAAACGACTTTGAGGTCGTTGTAGATGTTATATAAACCGAAACGAGTTAGAAGTCGTCAACTTTTAAAAGAAACGACATATAAATCGTTATGTACCAAATAGTGAAATAACGTAATGTCATCCATCTCATTTCATTACAAACTTGACGAGTTCGAAATCGTTTTAGATGGAATAATAACTACAATGACTTCGGTATTGTTTCTTCACAATTTAAATGACATTCATATCGTTATGTCTAAAAATGACATTTCGATCGTCTACAGTCGCTCGACGTACCTCCGAAATTTGAATGACAATCGAAAGAGCGTATCAATTGGGCTGGTAGCTCTCGAATGGCCCTGAAAGAGCCAACAGAGATGCCCTATTTCTATCGAAACAACTCGAGTGTGAAAGACTACTATGGAGTTACAAACGATACCATAGCATCGTTCGAGTGAGATTGAACTAGCTCGATGACCTATTTTTATCGTCATATGTACGGTGTGATGTATGTCGGTGGCCGTAGATGGCCATGACGTCATTTTTTAGCATAAAGATACTAATATCGTTTCAAGTATGAAGAAACAATACCAATGTCGTTGTAGATATTATTTCAACTAAAACGATTTCGAAATTGTCAGTTTTGTAATGAAACGAGATGGATGATGTTACATTATTTCACTTTTTGGTTCATAACGATATATATGTCGTTTCTTTTAAAATTTGACGATTTCTAACTCGTTTCGGTTTATATAATATCTACAACGACCTCAAAGTCATTCTTAGAGAACATAACGATATGTATATCGTAATACCTAAAAACTACGTTTCAACCGTCCTCAATCGCTCAACATACCTCCGAAATGTGTATGACGATTGAAAGAGCATATCAAGTGAGCTGGTAGATATCGAATGTCCCAAAAGGGCTAATGGAGATCTCTGTTTCTATCGAAACAACTCAAGTGTAAAAGATAACTATGGAATCACAAACGTTACCATAGCGTCGTTCGAGTGAGATTAAACTAGCTCGATTACCTATTTTTATCGTCATACGTACGGTGGAACGTATGTAGGTGGCCGTGGATGGCCGAAACATCCTTTTAAGCATAACGATAATAATATCATTTCAAGTGTGAAGAAACGATATCGATGTCACTGTAGTTATTATTTTAGTAGAAACGATTTCAAACTCGACAGGTTTGTAATAAAACAAGATGTATCCTGTTTCAAGAATGATTAGACTAGAATGATATCAATATCGTTCTGAAGAGAAGAAACAATATGTGCCCAACCCTCGTTAAGTACTGAAGCAATGTGTATTTAATATTGAAATGATGTAAACGTCATTTTTCGTCGCACGAACAGGTTCAATATCGTTTAGTATCAATTTTAAGTGAAACGACTTCGAAATCGTTATGTGTGGTCATAACGAGTTTTACGTCGTTACGCAAATTCGATAAGTATGCATGTCGTTTTGTGTCCTAGGAACGAGTTCCAAATCGTTTTAGTATCAATTTTAACTGAAACGACTTCGAAGACGTTATATGTGGTCATAACAAGTTCTACGTTGTTACGCAATTGAGAGAACTGGTGTATTTAACATTGAAACGATATACATATCTCGTTTTGTGTCTCAGGAACGAGTTCTAAATCGTTTTAGTATCAATTTTAACCGAAATAATTTTGAAATCGTTATGTGTGGTCATAACAAGTTCTAAGTCTTTACACAATTCAGAGAAGCAGTGTGTATTGAACATTGAAATGATATGCATGTCGTTTTGTGTCTGCGGAACGAGTTCTAAATCGTTATGTTAAACTGTACAATTTTTGAATTGGAACGACATTCATGTCTACTGTAAAGACATGAGCTATGAGAAAAAGTAACATGAATACCTAAAATACTTTAATTTGATTTCAACGGTACAAAAATATTTTAATAACGCAATGACTTCAGAATCTAATAAGTCATTTCATTCAATTGAAATAATAAGTACGAAATCGTAAAGTTACAAGACACGATAGTATTACAACTTTAAGGTTCACTACTAGCTACTTAGCCCGTGCAAGTGGATCGAACATGACCAATTTTCTTACACCTGCTTCACTTACGAGCCACACACGTCTCTCAGACCGACCATTTCCTCTTTTTTGACGGTCGCCCCCTTCTCTTCGTACCAATGGTGGAATATACTTCTTTGGCTATCACATTCTTAGGAATTTTTCATTCGACCTCGTTCAGCGAAGGATATACGAATGTAGAATAAGCTTGCTCCCAACAAATACTAGTGTAAAAGGGGGTACATAATTTGTAGCCGTCGTCTCCTTTAAACCTTGCGACAGCAATTGCATCGCACTTGGAAACTTGTCCAAATCAAATCTTCTACACGTACATGTCATTTCGTAAAAATCCACAAAGTGGTTTTCTAAATTATCACCAACTTGATAAATGTCCGGAGAAACTTGATTTACCTCCAACTTATTTGACTCATTATATGTCATGCACATTTTTTTTCCTAATGATGACGTGAGTTGGGTCACACATTTTTCTGCTTCAACATGTCTTTCATAAAATTACCTTTGTAGTATTTCACGAATATATTCTATTAAACCAACTATGGGAAGTTCTCAAGTACTCTTCAACAAACCATTTGTAGATTTCGCATTATTCGTAGTCATGATATTGTAACATATCTCGGTAAAATGCGCTCTAGCCCAATAATGAAAATCTTCTTCTAATAGGTACTCTTGGATGCCCTCCTTTTTACTGCATAGAGCTTTCGTGTAGGACTCAAATTCAGTTACAGTATAAGTCTTCGACACTGCTCTAAACAAAGTTGCAACATCACACCTGAAAAATTTGTCTTCAAGTTTTTTTGCAAGTGATATATACAATTACCATAATGAACAAATCGAAACACATTTCTAAGTCCATTTTTTATGCATGTTGCACGGTCAAATATAATCACAAGGTCATCCGTATCACCTGTTATTAACCGCAACTTTTGAAAGAACCAAGTCTAGGATTCATCATTCTCCGAATCAACTACTCCCCATGCGAGTAGAAATATTTGAAAATTTGCATCTTGGGAAGTTTCTATGAGTAGAGTACCTTTCATTCTCGATGTCAAAAATGCACCATCTATAGAAATTATCTTTCACATTGAGTTGAGGAACCCATGTATACTTGGTCCCAGTGCTATATGAAGGTACTTAAAGCGTCGATCATCATTAGTATGAATGAATGTTAGTGTACCAGAATCTTACATCTCCAAAACATGACAATATATTGGCAATTTCGCATAACTCTCACGGGGTTTCCCACAAATCAGTCCACAAACAAAATTTTTGGCCATGTATTCTTTAGTATAGCTTACGGTTATACCGAACTCTCGACGAATGTCATTAATAATGTCCCTTGGTCTGTAAACTTGGTTGACATCTTCATACTTAGGAGCGTTGTGGTTTCCAATAATCATATATGAAGCATGCCTATGATCTCTGTGATGAACACTCATGGAGCAAGAATGATGACCATTGTATTTTCGAACTTAGAAAAAAGGACTTTCTACGATCTTGGTTGCTCGTAAGTGCCACTTGCAATTTTCATCAATACAAACAATTGTATAAGTGCTCTTATTTGACTTCTCAACTTTGTACTCAAAGTGACACGTTATAGCTAGCAACTGCAATTTTGATATTAGGTCATATTTCAATGGAAACAACTGGTTGACTTGCACATCTAATCGTTCCTAAATTTTTACCGATGTCTCGTAACAGAGCGAAGATACAATATAAGTACATTCTACATCATTACCATTCACTATATTCATACTAAAAGGTTAATACGTATGTAACTCAAAATTATTGTCATATGCTACAGGAGAATTAGCTTCATCATTTACTCTTCAGGGACTATCTTCACTTACGTCAAAACAATTATAATCTACAAATATTCCATCACCATTGTCATCATTACCATCGTTGTCTGTTCGATCATGTTCCGCCTCGTTGTTCATATTTTCAATTTGTTCTCCACCATCTATTACTAATAAACATCATTCATCATCAAAATCTTCTCGATTCTCAACAACCTCATTTAAAATACTTACACAAAGAAAAGTTTCTGTACAGGCAGATATAAACCACTTCACATTGTTGTCACAATCAATTGTGATTAGTGCAGCTGGAGCTTTAGACATTATCGGGACAAGAGCTGAAATCTCTATTTTGTATAGACTCGTATCGATATTCAATGCCTCCTTAACTTTATCATATAGTTCCATGTAAGAAATTATTTTTACAACAAGAATATGTATTGTTTTCCCTTTGTCATTTCCAGAATACTTCCATTCCCATGCACCTTCAACTGTATGCTCATATTCAATTAGATAACAAATCGATATTCATACCATGTCCATGGTGTCCATAACCTGTAATTCAACATATAAATTCCATCAAATTTCAAACATCATAAAGTATTGATAACGATATATACGTTGTCATGGATTTCAGAAAACGATATTTATGTCGTTCACGATTTCAGAAAACGATATGTATGTCGTTCTGTACTAAAAATCAAATGTATGTTTCACGTGAAAACAATGAGAATAATAGCCAATCATCCTTCACCACTTCACATTTCACTTCAATTAATACTAAGGAATACAAATAAGGAATAATGAGAATAAGATTGGGAAGTAACCCATTTAAAGCTTCAATCTAATCATAAAATGAATTCAAAATCAGTATTGACAAATGAACACCACAAACATATATACAACAACATGAACAGATGGTTCAAAACAATGAAGAAAGAAAGTGCTCAAATATTGAAAATTTATCATACCCTCTCTTCTTCTCCAAATGCCCAGTAAAAATATAGTAAGACTTTATTATTCATTTCAACCAAATGAATGTTCAAAGGAATGAGAATGTAAATTTTGTGATTTCATTAAGTAGAGAAGAAGATGATGATAAGAAAATTAGCATGGAGGCACTTACTGTGGTCGAGTCGTTCATAGAGAATGGAAGAAGATTAGGGTTGAAAGGAAATTGAAATGAAAATTAGAACAATAATATCATTTTACATACAAGGATATTTTAGTCTTTTACAAATTTTATTTTCCATATTTAGCCCTTGTTTGAGCCCCATTTTTGTGAAGAAAATGAATTTTTGAATAGTGTATTGATTAGAAATATGTGATTAAAAAATAAGGAAAAGTTTTTGATTTGCGTATAATATTATTTTATTGAAGAATGTGAGGTTGAAATGATGGCAAATCACTGTTGAAAAATGTATTTTGGTTGAAAAATGGGGCTCAAACAATGACTTAATAACTTTAGGCTCATTCAACTAAAGGCCTTAGTTCTTGGTCTTCTTGGACAAATGTTTAGTTTGACCAAGCCTTTTATATCAATCCTCCTTTTGAACATGGGTAGAGAGAGAGAGAGATAGGGCATGTGAGTAGATAGATGGTTGCGTAAAGTAGAATTTTGGGAAATTTTGAATTCCATTGAAAATAAAATCCCACTCTACCTCCTACTCCACCTCAAGAAAGTATTATCCTTATTTTCAAGAAAAATATAGTCACTTGACCAAAAGATGGATAACATTTTCCATGGAAAAAATTATCAATCAAACAGCGTAAAAGTGGGAATTTGAATGGAAAAAAGTCATTTTCTATGGAAAATATTTACAATCAAATGCATCCTTAGTAAAATTCCTAAGAGAAAAAGTGGAAACTTAAACATATTTTTCTTTCTTTCTTCTTACTTGCATATAATTGAATTTTTCGAACTTGAATATTGAACTGATAGTATCTTTTTCACCATACACAGGAAAGCTTTGAACATTTTGTGTGCACTACCAGTAATAACCAATACACACAAGAAGAAAAACATAGCAATAACAATGTCAAAATCCGCCACCGATCAGCTATCAGTGTCTTCTGCTTTAATGTAAGGTATTGTCGTTACTTTGCCCAAAACTCATTACTTATAGTACAAGTGCAATCCTCCCTATATCACTTAAATCTAACTTGAAAAATCCGTTCTAAACTCAATTCATTGGGCTCACCTCCATTTCAAGCTATCTCCTCTATTATAAGAATTGGATTTAAGAGTTCCAAATAACTTCTTAACCCTATTAAAGTTTTGTTTGGCCATTCACTAAGCAAAGTGCGAGGCCTGTTTCCTTTTCTTTGTTATTTTGAATAAGTTGTCATTTCTATTTACATTCCTTTTTTATAATCACTATATTTAATTATTCTGGAAAATTTTATTATAGAATGATTCAATCGATCGAGTAGGTTTATAATTGAGCCCGGCCCGACTTTCCCAAGGTTAAAAGAACAAAATTATCCAAATCTCCTTGAAAACCGACAGCATTTTCTCAGCTCCTGCCTCAATCTTTCCCCTCTTTCAACCGTTCACATCGCCCAAAAAAAAAAAAAAAAAAAAAGGCAAAAAAGGAAGAAGCAGATTTTGGCATTAAGAATTAATATAAGAAAGAAATGGCCGATGCAGCTGTAGAATTTCTGCTAGAAACCCTAAAGCAACTGCTTCTTTACAGTGTTGATCTGATTCGTGACGTGAAGAGTGACGTTGAATCTCTGTACAACGAGTTAGATTTGCTAAAAGGTTTTCTCAAGGACTCGACAGAAAAGCGGAATAGCAACGAATATATGAAATCAGTGGCGAGACAAACCAGGGAAGTGGTATATAATGCAGAAGACGCTGTTGAAACATTTGTTTCGCTTACATCTGTTCCGAAGACCAAAAGCTACTTTGAAAAAGCTCTCCACGGCAAAAATTATGTGGCAAATCTTCGAAATGTGGCTGAAGAGGTTAAATCCATCATGACGATGGTGAAGAATATGTATGATAGCAAGAAGATTGGTTTTGCTGCACTGCAATATGGGGAGGGATCTGAAAGAATTACAACAAAGAGAAAGGTATAATATTATTTTTTATCTGCATTAGTTGATTGAATTTAATTAAAAAAAAAAAAAAAAACAATTAATATAGAGAGGAAGGTAAATTATAGATTATTAACTTTTTAACTTAGATATTTTATTGTATAGTTCACACACTGTCTTTAAGGCAATCAACTTTGGACTAGTTCTTTTTATTATTATTCAGTAGTAAGAAAATTGATCCATTTGTTGGATTCTTGATCTTTTTCTTACTAATCAGTATGAAAGTTGGAATTAATTTCATGGGTTTAACATGAGCATGTTTGGTTATGCTTAAAAATGAGTCAAAACTTATTTAAAAATTACATTTTTAACTAGGTTTATTTTTTTGTAGGAAAGTAACTTTTAAATTTAGACAAGCTCTCAAAGTTACGTGTATTCTCATTTAGGAATCTGACATCAATACGAGTTATTATATGGATATGGACATAAATACTATCCCATCTTGTGGAAAGTGTACAATTCACCATTTTATTACCATCTTCAATGCATTCTAATCTCTATTTCACTTTTATCGGATCCCAAGTTTGTGATATAACCATTCACCATGACATAGGTTCCCATTGTAGAGGAAGAAAACGTGGTGGGCTTTCAAGATGAGGCAGAAAAATTGATCAAACTTCTGAATGAAGGATTGGAGGAACTAGAAGTTATCTCAATCATTGGTATGCCTGGCCTCGGTAAAACGACACTGGCTAAAATTATATTTCGCGATCCTAAAATTGAATATGAATTCTACAATCGTGCATGGGTCTATGTTTCTCAAGAATATAGTAAAAAAGAGGTGTTCCTAAAGATTTTGGGACAGCTTATCAAGCTTACCGATGATATGTATAAGATGGATGCTGAAAGATTAGCTAATGAACTTCATAGATTTTTGGAGAAAGGAAAATATTTGATTGTCATGGACGATGTTTGGAAAGAATATGTTTGGGATGATCTCAAACTGGCTTTTCCCAAGAACAAGAATCGGAGTAGAATTTTACTGACTAGTCGTATACTTAGTGTAGGTAAACACGCAAACCCAAATAGGGATCCTCATTGCTTGCGTTTTTTAACTCCTCATGAAAGTTGGACATCACTCCAACAGAAGGCACTAGGCACAAAGCAGTGCCTTGATCAAGAGTTGATAGAGCATGGAAAACGTATAGCCAAAGAATGTGAGGGACTACCACTCGCAATAGGGATAATTGGAGGAGTTCTTCTAGGAAAAGGTATCGAAATTTATTGGTGGGAGAAAGTCGCGGGGAGGGTGCATGCATATTTAAACCTAGACCGGGAGGAACGCATGGATAAACTTATAGCACTTAGCTTCCAGAACTTACCGTATCACTTGAAAGCATGTTTTCTCTATTTTGGGATGTTCCCAGAAGACTTCGAAATCCCAGTGTCGAAATTGCTTCAGCTGTGGACTGCTGAAGGATTCATACAAAAAGAAGAAGGGATGAACTTGGAGGATATTGCAGAGGAATACTTGGAGGATCTTGTCAACAGGAATTTAGTAATGGTTGGAAAATGGAAGTCAAATGGTAAAGTTAAAATATGCCACGTTCATGACATGCTCCATGAGTTTTGCAAGAAGGAAGGTGCAGAACAAAATTTTTTCTATGAAATTAAAGAGTTCAATCGAGGTACCTATTCATTTTCCAGTACCCTTCCCTTTGATGAGTACCGTCGTCTTGGCGTTCATTCTGGCATTTCTAATTTTATCTCGTCTAAACAATTTGGTCCTCGTGTTCGGTCTTTGTTGTGTTTCTCTGGCGAAGATATTACATTGTCACTCGATCATGTTTCTTCCATCCCTGGAAGCTTTAAGTTGCTCAGGGTGTTAGATGGTAGACCCATCACTTTCCCTCGTTTTCCTTCTGACCTAACTCAATTGATTCATTTGAGGTATCTTGTTCTCTCCATTGCCTTCCAAGTGCTTCCCGCAACTATTTCCAACCTCAGGAACTTGCAAACTCTCATAGTCGTGACATCGTTACGCACCCTTGAAATCAAAGCAGACATATGGAAGATGATTCAGCTCAGGCATCTTGAAATAAATGCATCCACATCTTTGCCCAAAACAGGTAAGAGTAAAGAAGACTCTTTGATGCGATTGCCAGCTGTCCTTACCAAAACTAGAAAATGTAAAGAAGACTCTTTGAAAAGTGGTAGCCTAGTAACACTTTCTACAATATCTCCTGAGAGTTGTTCTGAAGATGTCTTTGCTGCAGCTCCAAACTTAAAGAAATTGGGTATTCGCGGCCAATTATTTAAACTTCTGGGGGATAAGGGTGGATCTACTTTGTTCGACAGTCTGGGGAAAATTTTGGTTAATCTTGAAAATTTGAAGCTAATGAATGATGTATTTCCGGGGTCACCTGCTGAAGGAAAACTAAGCCTACCTCAAATGTACAAATTTCCACCGAAGCTAAACAAGCTAACGCTATCAGACACACTGCTTGATTGGAAGCACATGTCTACGCTGGGAAAATTGGAAAACCTTGAGATTCTCAAGTTGAAAGACAATGCATTTGAGGGAATAATGTGGCAGGCAGAGGAGGGAGGTTTTCGTGCTCTCAGGATCTTGCATATTGGAAAGACAAATTTAGTTTCTTGGAATGCTTCAGCAGATCATTTTCCAAAACTTTGGCGTCTTTATCTTAAACACTGCAGTTATCTCTATGAAGTGCCATCAGGCCTTGGTGACATTTCAAGCCTACAAATAATGGACTTGTACTGTACCTCCAAATCAGCTGCTGCTTCTGCCCGAAAAATTGAACTGCTTAAAAAGAACTTTCAAGACCAGCAAAGCACCAAAGGCAGTGGATTTCAGCTTAACATTTATCCTCCAGACGCTCCAGCCAAAAATCAGTGATCACACGCGGGGATATACTGTAAAAGCTTGCAAGTAAGCCAACTTCTATTGAAGACTAACATTTTGTTTTAACTTATGAACCATTTATTTACATGCTTTTAAATGATCATGTTACTTAATATATCAATAATCAGATAATTAGATACACAGTTATATGCTCTGTTAGCTGAATTGACATTGGTTAGTATGCGAATCATGCAAATCTTGACAGATATTCAACAATAATATTTCTAATTGTGTTGTATGAAGTTGAACTCCAATAGACCAAATTTTAGTACAGCAGAATAAAACTTTATCACTGATTACAACTTTTGGAACTTCTTGAATGACGGCAAATTTAGATGAACAAGCTGATATCATTCTTTCGTTTGTGAGCCTATAATCAAACTCACTCAACTTCAAATCTGAAGCATATATATTTCACTTAAACAGAGTAAGATTGAGTCCATGATTTGCAGGCAGATGATTCCACTAAAAGATAATTATTTGTAAATTTCGACTCTGTTTTCATACTGTGTATGATTTATGCACGCAGATAAATCAATGAGTAACAATGCCAAGAATGTTGAACAAATGGAGTTTTGATGCACGGTGACATGGGTTTGCTTCCGGATCTCATTATGCTAGCTGGAATGAAACAAACTGTTGTCCTCAGTTTATTGTATGTTAAACTTGAGAAATTTTGCATTTTATTTTGTATAATGTGTTGAAATATTGGTACTTTTGACCTTGCATCTGTGTTATGACTTCTGAGTTGTTTTTGTGGTTGAGTGATCTTGACATTGAAAAATGAAACTTGCATTTCATTGAACCGATAGTATCTATATAGCAAAGCTTGCACTTTTTTATCTGTGTAGAATTGCATGAAGTTAAAAACACTAACACTACAAAAACGGTAATTTTAACGACGAAAACATTCATCTCTAAAGGTATCAGTAACCTATTGTCATGCGCAGTGACATGTTCAAGTACTTCATTGCAAATTTACTACGGAATTTATGGACGAAATAGTTTTGTCGACAAATTTACCATGGAATCCATGGCAAGTTAGTGAGGAAACGAAAAACTGTAGCTTACCTCTCTGATTCATTTCGATTTATATAGTGGTTGGCCTTCCTACTAGAATGTCTTCCTTTTCGACGAGCCCCTATAATAATGAAGATGCAGAAAGCAAAAAATAAAAAAAATAGGGATTACTGTACATTGACAATATGACCTCAATTGCCTTTCTTCCAGAATTCTCCTTATGTCTATAACAAATCCATTTGTAAATTTGTCTGAAATGAGAGAAAACTATGCACAATATTAATCTAAATTACTGCGCATTACCAAAATTTCATCTCGTTTCAAAGTTATCAGTTTTATGAAGGGAAAATTGCAACCATGTTACCAAACCTTTCATTTAATAGCAGATTTGATCCGAACCTTTCATTAGTGTCACCGAAAATACCGAACCTTTAAAAAAAAATCTCACCTGGAATTCATATGGATAAAAACCGTTAGTTACGTTTAAAAAAAAAATCTCACCTGGAATTCATATGGATAAAAACCGTTAGTTCATCCGTTAGTTGACCTAGAGTCAACATTTTACTCAAATTTTAATTAATTTTAAAATGTTAAAATGGCAAAATTATATTTTCTATTAAAAACAATTAAAATAGAAACCTAAAACAGAAATACACTTCTCTACATATCCTACACATACCCACCTCCAAAAATCAAAACCAGGAACCGAAACCACCGGTGCAACTCACCCCACTGTTGGATATTGGTTAAATAAATCGAGAATTGAAAAATCGATTAAAGTTCGTACCGACTTTGGCCAAATACTCAAAAGCTTGACTCAATCCGTTTAAGTAAAATTGTTTGCCACTTCGCCGCTTCGGGGCGCACAAACGGGGATCGACCTGTATCGGATGAATGAGAAATAAAGAAAAAGGACGAAAATCAGTGAATAGACACCTTTTCATAAAGGTGCATTGTTTGGAAAGGGTGCATGGTTTGGCCTCAACCATTTCGTCCACACCCTTTCATGGTCTATAAATAGGACCCTTTGGGTGTCCTATTCTACACAATTTGATATGCAAAACGTCTCTCATCCTCTCTTCTGTCCAAAATCAAAATCATTTCATTTATTTTGATTTTCTTTCATTTCATCCTTGGAGTACATAAGCCTAAATTTGGTTCGTTGTACTTGTGTTTTGGAGTGCTACAAACACAAGTGTAGCCGTTATATCTTGGGAGTCGATTGCCAAAATCCGTAGGCACCGTTGCGGGGCAAATTCGACTTAAGGACAAAGAGTTCAACTCTTGCCTCGGCTTTGTCACCATCATTATACTTATTTCGGCGTCACTATTCACAAAAATCATCCAACACCCACCACTTGCCCCTCACTACCGTCGATGCCTATCACTACCTGACCTACACTTTAGCATTATTTGTCTCTCTTTGGATGCCTATTCCAAGATTTTGCAATAGTTGGGCTGGTTTTATTTCAACTGTAGCAGTCGATTTATAAACCTCTTGTTTATCTCTATTCCTATTCTAACTGATTACCTAATAATTTCTCCATTGATTCTTTTGTTATTTACTCAATTTTGTGTTGGAAGAAAAAATTCATGATATTTTCCGACTATTCAAAAAGGACGGAGCTCTGAAATCCATACTCAAATTTGACTGGAGCCATCACGACTTATACATGACATTTGAGACTACAGTTGGAAGTTATGATTTGATGATTTATTGCTCAAATTCTTGAAATTGGTGGAGTTGTGTTGTGGCAGTGGTTGTGGGTTTTAGTTTGGTGTGGGCAATGATATGAATTGTTTGCTGTGACTTTAGTGGCGGTCGTGGTGCGATGGTTTGGGAATGGTTGATAACGGTCATTGATTGATTTGGGAGTGGTGGATGGCAGTGGAGTGGGTGGACGTTGGTTTGGCTTCTATGAGGTGGGGTGGGGTTAGGGTAGGCCGGTAGGGAAGAAGAAGAGAAGTTTTTCAAACTCTTTTCTTTTTTATTTTTGGTTTTTTAAATTTAATTGTTTTAATTCTTTAATATAAAAATCTAAAGTTACATTTCTACCCCTTAAAATATAGTCAAAATTAATTATTCTGGTCAACTAACGGTCAAGGTGATTTTTTAAAAAAGGTTTGATACCTCCGTTGGCACAAATGAAAGATTTGAATCAAGTCTGTTAATGAACGAAATATTTGGTACCGTGGCTGCAATTTCCCCGTTTTATGAATAAGAAAAAGATAAAATTGATGTATAGATTTTGTTGCTCGACAGCATAATAGTTTTAAGTCAATTAATATAAAAAATTTGCTTATTAGGGAATCAACCTTCAATTATTTTTGTAGTGCTATGTTTACATAATTTACTATTTTAATAAAGAAATAAATGTCGCATTTTCACATGTGAGACTCGTCCAAAAGGATTCGGTGGAAACATGAGCATGCAGCTCGATAAAAAAATTTATTTTTTAATTAAAGTGGATTAAATATATAGGTACGAGGTACGATTCTAGATCATGACAAGAGTGTTTTTTTTTCTTTTCTTTTTTTAAATTTAAATATGAAGGCATATTCATCATTTTTCAGCTTTTAAATGAAAAAATGGATGAAAGTGATTATTTCCACAATCAAATGTGAAAATAAGGATGAAAATGTCCAAAATGAAAGTTATGAATGTTTTTCACAATAATATTGAAAGTCAGGGACGTTTGTGTTAATTACCTTTTTAATAATTTATTTGGAACCATTTGCAATTTTTAAAAAGTTTGGGTAAATAATTGCAAATTGTTTTTAAAATTTTTCTTTTCTTTTTTGTGTTTTATTTAAATTTGAGGGTATATTTGTCATTTTACATTTTTAATTGAGAAATTGTATGAAAATAACATTTTTGTAATAAAAAGGTAAAAATAGGTGTAAAAATGCCAAAAAAAAAAATGAAAGATATGAACATTTTGTATAATAACATTGAAAAATAAGAACTTTTTATTCTAATCACCCTAAAAAATCGATTCATTTAGATATCCACGATCTGGTTCAAGAATCAAGAACCGACTTGGAATTAATTGGTTCTCAATTATCAGTTCCGCTCTTAATTTTGTTTGTTTGTTTTTTTTTTTTTTTAGCTCGACCAATTTCAATTCGATTTCGATTAAAATGCTTTGTCCTATTTTCAGGTATAGGCTATAGCTCATTTCAAATAGAGCTAGCAATGGCGAGCAACTGCCCCTCGAGGCATAGATTAGTGGTGCAAAGGATACGAGTGAGATTATCTCACGCCTTGCTGGCAGCCGCAGTGTGGGGGTTCGATACCTGAAATATAGAATTGGAGTCCTTGTAGGCGCAGTGTACAGGCAGCTTTTGTTCCCTAACCTACTGGAGCACATCTCGCGATTTACCTCCCTCACAAAGCTCTAAGGGCGAGGCGGTACGGACCTCAAGGTTGGGGTTCAACCTTTTTTATTTTTTAAGCAATGGCGGAGCAACTAGTGGTGGGTAGGGGTAGCACTTAGCTAGTTTGGATGGGCTTGGCTCGGCCCTTTGGCTTGTGAGTTTTATGGGCTTACTCCATTTTTTAAGTAATGTAATAAGCCCAAAATGAGCCAAAATCCATTCGACTCATGAGCTCAAAATAAGTCGACTCAACTTGACCAATTATTTGTGACAATATGCGCTCAAATAGGTCATGAATCAAGTCCGAACGAATCGAACCCATTAGCTGACGAGTGACTTAATCTCTTTACCACCGCTAATTGATTTCCGCAGACCACCAATTTTCTCAAGTCAGCGAGTCTCCCAATATGAACACACCTTTAAGAATTACTCCAATCTTACATTAATTAAAAAGTTCGTAGGCAATCGGGTTGAGAATAAAACATTATACAATGACTTGGCCGCTTGGTGATGTCAATAATTGAGCCCGGCCCGAAACTGGTTCCAAAAGCATTAATTTCCAGAAAAGATCCAAGCTTCTTCTCAGTTCCTTCCTTCTTCAATCTTCCAAAAGCATTAATTTCCTGAAAAGATCCAAGCTTCTTCTCACCTTCCTTCTTCAATCTTTCTTTCTAATCTCTACTTCAGACCAACTTATTGTTATAGTAAGATTTTCCTTTCTTTTTAAT
The DNA here is from genome assembly GCF_002742605.1 of Olea europaea var. sylvestris. Classification (NCBI taxonomy): domain Eukaryota; kingdom Viridiplantae; phylum Streptophyta; class Magnoliopsida; order Lamiales; family Oleaceae; genus Olea; species Olea europaea. The sequence continues at coordinate 9,272,645 of NC_036247.1, read as the reverse complement.
CGAACAAAAAATGTCTGATGCTGCAGTGGAATTTCTCCTAGAAAACTTGAAGCAGTTGCTTCTTTACAATGCTAATCTGATTCTCGATGTAAAGGGTCAAGTGGAATTTCTGTACAATGATCTGAGTCTGTTCAAAGCTTTCCTCAAGGACTCGACCGAGAAGCGGAACAAGAATGCCACGCTCCAAGAAATGGTGAAACAAATCAGAGACGTAGTTTATGAAGCTGAAGATACTGTGGACACGTTTGTTGCTCAGGCAGCTGTGCACAAGTCCAGGAGTAGCATCGAGAGAGCTTTTCATATATTCGATTATCCTGCAAAGCTTCGAAGTGTGGCCAAAAGGATTGAGGACATCAGGACCAAGGTGAAGGATATATATGAACACAAGAAGTTTGGGTTTGAGGCACTGCAAGATGGGGATGGATCTAGAAAATCAAAGGAGAAAAAGGTAATATACCTGTTCCATTACTCTGATTTTATCTTCAAATTCTCTGTTTTCTTGAGTGGATAATAAAAACTGGATCCATCATTTACAGCAAAAACTGAGTTGACTAAAAAGTTACTGCAATCTTTCTAGGATTGAATTGTTTAAAGCTAAATTACTATTTTGATTTACTCAAACTGGATCCATCATTTACAACAGAAACTGAGTTGACTAGAAAGTCACTGCAATCTTTCTAGGATTGAATTGTTTAATGCTAAATTACTAATTTTGATTTACTCTCCTTTGCCTCATGCTTTAACATATAAATGTTTGATTACCTTTCTTTGTTATCCTAAAGCCTTTGACAGGCTTTCTAGTCTATTATCAAATAAAATGCTAAGTTAATTTATATTGTTAGGATTTTGACATAGTGATACATTAGTCTTGCTTGCATTCCAATCTCTAATTCATTAAAATATTGGCACCTCATTTTTTGGTTTTGTGATACAATTATTGTTCACTATAATATAGGCTCCCATTGTAGAGGAAGACAATGTGGTGGGATTTGAAGATGAGGCAGAAAAGGTTACTAATCTTCTCACTGGAGGATCGGACGAACTAGAAGTTATATCAATTGTTGGTATGCCCGGCCTTGGTAAGACAACGCTGGCAAAAATGATATATCGTGATCCTAAAATTGAATATGAATTCTACAATCGAGCATGGGTTTACGTTTCTCAAGAATATAGTAGAAAGGAAGTGTTCCTCAATATTTGGGGTCATTTTGCTAAGCCCAGTGATGAGATGTATAGGATGAATGAGGAAAGTATAGCTAGGGAACTTTGTGCGTTTCTGGAGAAAGGAAAGTATTTAATTGTCATGGATGATGTCTGGACTGAAGATGCATGGAATGATCTCAAAATTGCTTTTCCCAGAAATAAGAAGCGAAGTAGAATATTACTCACTAGTCGTATCAGGAGAGTGGCTGTGCATGCTAACCCCACCATGGAGCCCCATAATTTGCGTTTTCTAACTTCGGATGAGAGTTGGACATTGCTCCAAAGGAAGGCACTTGGCGGAGAGGAATGTCCTGATGAGTTGTTACAACCTGGAAAGCATATAGCCAGAGAATGTGGTGGACTTCCACTTGCTCTAGTGGTGATTGGAGGAATTCTACTGGAAAAAGGTACTGAAAGTTATTGGTGGGATAAGGTTGCTCAAAGTGTGGATGCATATCTTTCCATGGATCAGGAGAAACGCATGGACAGTTTTATAGCTTTAAGTTTTAATCACTTACCTTATCACTTGAGAGCATGCTTTCTCTACTTTGGAATGTTTCCAGAAGATTTCCAAATCCCGGTGTGGAAATTGGTTCACTTGTGGATCGCTGAAGGGTTCATACAACAGAAGGAGGGAATGAGCCTGGAGGATATTGCGGAGGAGTACTTAGATGATCTTGTCAACAGGAATTTAGTCATGGTTGGAAAACGGAGGTCAAACGGAAAAGTTAAAACGTGCCATGTTCATGATATGCTACACGTGTTTTGCAAGAAACAAGCTGCACAGGAAAACTTTTTCCAAGAAATTAAACGGTTTGATCGTGTTACCTATTCATCTTCCTACCCTGCCATGGACATGTACCGTCGCCTTTGCATTCATTCCCGTATTTTGAATTATCTCTCTTCAAAACCATCTGGTCCTCGTGTTCGGTCCTTCTTGTGTTTCTCCTCTGAAGAAATTGTCTTGCAAGCTGAACACATTTCCTCCATACCTGGAGCATTTAAATTGCTCAGGGTTTTAGATGCTAAACCCATCTTGTTCACTCGTTTTCCTACTGATCTAACTCAACTCGTTCATTTGAGGTATCTTGTTCTGTCAAGCAATTTCAAGATCCTCCCTGCTGCCATTTCTAGCCTTTGGAACATGCAATCTCTTATAGTTGAGACTTCATCAAGAACCCTTGAAATCAAAGGAGATATATGGAAGATGATACAACTGAGGCATCTAAAAACAAATGCATCCACATTTTTACATGGTCCTCTTGCTAAATCAAGAAAAAGGAAAGATGATTCTTTGATAAATGCAAACCTAAGAACACTTTCTACAATATGTCCTGAAAGCTGCACAGAAGATGTCTTCGCAAGGGCTCCTAACCTAAAGAAGTTGGGTATTCGTGGCCGATTAGCTAAACTTTTGGATACCAGGGGTGCATCTAGTTTGTTTGGTAGCCTGGGAAAATTGGATTACCTAGAAGATTTGAAGCTACTGAATGATGTTTTTCCTGATCCACCTTCTGAAGGCAAACTAGCTGGCCTTCCCCAAAGGTATAACTTTCCACCAAAGCTAAAGAAGCTGACATTGGCAGACACCCTTCTTGACTGGAATCAAATGGCTACATTGGGAATGTTGGAAAGCCTCGAGATCCTCAAGTTAAAAGACAACGCGTTCAAGGGAGATTGGTGGCAGCCGGAGGATGGAGGTTTCCGTGCTCTCAAAGTTTTGTTTATTGGAAAGACAGATTTAGTCCATTGGCATGCTTCAACTCATCACTTCCCGAGACTCAGGAGCCTTTATCTTAAACACTGCAGTAGCCTTGAAGAAGTGCCATTCAGCCTGGCAGATGTTTCAAGCCTCCAGCTAATTGACTTGTACTGTACCACCAAATCAGCTGCTGCTTCTGCCCAGAAAATCCAAAAGCATAAGAAAAAGATGAAAAATGAGGCTGAGAAGCAAAGCACCAAACGTATTGTATTTAAGCTTTCTGTTTATCCTCCAGATCAAGATCAATGATCTCCATTATTTCGAGCTCAGGAATGCTGCCTTCACAGGTAAATTTATTCTTTTTATTTTATTATTATTATTATTTTTTTATTTTTTATTTTTTTTTTATTTTTTACTTGTTACTCTCCTGACTTGATATATGCACTCCTATTGAGAACTTAAGGAGCAAAATTTTTTTTGGAGATCCAGAGTGAATTAATTCTTCCAATATTCAGCACGATAGAAACTTTATTTTTTCTTTTTTTCCTTTTACTATACTGGTTCCTGCCCAAATTATTAGGCTTTCCAAGTGTGTTTTTTTTTTTTTTTTTGTCAATGTATTATAAATTTTTCCGTTACATGCTTGGTTCTCTAATTGAGGATGTGAATCATATTCCTTGATGATTTCTGTTGTACAAAATAGAAGTCCAAGATAACAAGTTTTACAGGCAGGAGTTTTCTCGTTTTAATCTTGCACAAGATTGAAACTTATTGCTAGTCTAGCGATGCAAAAAATTTCCGACATCTATGAGTGTTTGAACTTTCTGAATTTCTCAAATAACACCAGTTAAAAGGTAGGAAAGACATCTTTTAAATATTTCAGATGTTAGATTAGAAGTAAATCAACAGCCTTAAATCAGTTCTTTTATTTGTGAGTTTGAAATAAACTAGCTTAAAACTTCTAATAGGAAGCATACTGACTGCACTTGAACGGAATAGAATTGATTCGTAATTTGCAGGCAGAATATTTAACGAAAGATAAATTTTACTGTTTAGTTATTACATTTTTCTTTTCATATAACTGACTTTAACAATGTGTGCAGGTGGATAATCCCATGAACAACAATGCCAGAGATGTTGAACACAAGAAGTGTAGATGCTTGGACCCATGTTTTCTCTTCCCAGTCTTGTTGCACTTGCTTTGCTTGAATAAAAGAAACTATTCCACTTTATTTTACTGCATGTCGAACTTTGGAAATACTGTATTCCATTTTGTTGAAAGTGTTTAACTGGCTGCTGCTATTATTGTGACTTGTGTATGCCTCTTAGATTAAATTTGGTGTTATTTTTGTGGGTTTTCCTAGTACAGACATTTTCCTTTTCTTAGTGAGTATTGTCATTTTACTTAGATCACAACTACTTTTACCCTTTTTACACCCTCCATTTAGTTGAGAAGTTCAAAATGTTACTCTCAATACTCTGAAAACACTCAATTATTTATTCTTTAAAACGGCGTGTTTGAATATTTTTCTTCTCTACACTCACTTCGTTCCTGTCTTCCTTAACTAGAAATTAAACTTCACCTTTTTTCTTGGCAGATGTTGCTTCTACGTCCCTATTGTAGAGACACGTGGTGAGGAAAGGGATTTATGTCCAGTGTTTGTGATGAAGGGAAGGTGCTGTAGGAGAGGTGGTGGTGGAGAGTAAAGAAGATAGAGCGACACTTGGTGTAAATTGAGGTTTTATTGAAGGGAGTTGAGAAGATAGAGCGACACTTGGAGTAAATTGAGGTTTTATTGAAGGGAGTTGAGAAGATAGAGCGACACTTGGAGTAAATTGAGGTTTTATTGAAGGGAGTTGAGAAGATAGAGCGACACTTGGAGTAAATTGAGGTTTTATTGAAGGGAGTTGAGAAGATAGAGCGACACTTGGAGTAAATTGAGGTTTTATTGAAGGGAAACATAGATATTTTTTGAAGGATAAAGTTAACACGGTGAAGTTTTGCATCCGGGGATTTGAAAAATAAATATTTTTTATTGCAAAGTTGAAATATGAGTTTATCCTTGAATTATTTTGTACACATTAGGCCAGAGATATATGCCATCAGTCCATTTATCAGTCAACTTTTCAAGAATGAGAGATGGTAGAAATCAAGGGCTGTTGGGTGCCCTGGATGAGGGGATTACTCCTTCAAGAATGCTCTTTTCAATCCCGGATTTCTAGCAAGTCTCTTCAAATGTTTGATAGCATATTAGGCTTCTACTAGTTTGGGTGGTCAATATTTGTTCTGCGGTAAACATCAGTTCTGGGTATCAACTATCGTCTAGTAGTGGATTATGGTATAAATTGTTGACCAATCAATTGGCGTTTGACAGCATTAAAGCTTGATTCCTTGAACCTTTTGGTACCTCCATCATTTTCCAACCATCATTTTCTTGAATCTCTATCCGGCAGATTTCCATTAAACTTTCTTGGTCTGCAGATGAGTCAGATTTAAAGAAATTTAAAGATGGAGTTTTTATTTGATTTTTAATCCAGTACAATATTTTTTCTGAAATCTGCTATGTGTACGGAAATATGTCGCCAGAATTTTCATAGAATAGTTTTATATTAGACAATGACCAAAAAAAGAAAAAGAAAAAAAGAAAAAAAAGGAAAAGAAAACCCAACCGGCAGCATATGGGGAAATTTTGACAGCATTGTTCCTGCGCAAGCAGTGAAACTGAATTTTTCTGCACTACTTTCTGGATTTGAGGACTGTACATGTTTTTCTTCTACTTAAATTTTCCAAGATTCTAGCCTTTTTGTTTTTTAAACTGTATTTCGCTTATTTAACTTAGTGAATTGTAAGCATTAAAAATTGGTACTTTAAAATTGATGGAACCCTAAATCCATTTTTCATTTAAAAAGAAAAAGAAAAAATGTAATCCAACTTATTTTTGGCTAGCTATCTTGTGGATTGATTGTGACAGCTGCAAAAATCTACCTCAACCAAAAGACATTGACCTTTCTCGAGAGTTTACAGTTTTTTATACCTCAATTTTAATAATATTTTAAAAAATTAATGGCCCAAAATTTGACAAGTCAACAATAATGTCATCTGGGAATGTATATCTATATTAATTTGACCATTAAGCCCTCGTTTGGCCCCCATTTTCTGAAAATAAAAATGGGTGAAATAATATTTTTTTGAAAAATGAATGGTTGAAAA
>NC_036247.1:9259811-9266441 GCF_002742605.1 Olea europaea var. sylvestris | reverse complement strand
CCCTATTTTCGTCAAAATTAAGGAAAATATTTTCATTAGGAGGAGAAGGATTTTATCTTTCAAGAATTTCACTTTATCTTACTCATCTATTTACTCACTCTCATCTACCTATTGATAAAAATTGACAAGTATAATATTTTCTAAGTGAAAAATTAAATCAATCAAAAATATTTAATTGATAATTTTCATGCAAATCTTTTTATATAAATTTCGTACTTACAATCAAATGCATCCTAATATTTTGAATTTTATTAACATTTGGAAGGTTTCAAATAGACCTTTTCTCACTTCAACGAGTTACCCCTCAAACGACTCAACCTAAAGAAAAAAGATTACGTGACGTGACAACTATACTTTGAATTTGGTCCACTTGCAGACGACTGAAAAGTCCATCTTCCACTGCCTTCGAAATTTGACCACAGTCAAAGCACATTTTCCATCAGGCTCTGAAATATAAATTCCAAAAGTTACAACCTTTCAAACCATAAATTTCAAGCATTTCCCTCAATGGATTTCCATCGCAACCTTAAACAAGAAATGTACGCAAAGAACGTTTTCTCATACGATGAATTTGAAGAAGAACATGAAGAAGATGACGACGTTTTCTACAGTGAACTTAGGAGACAAGTTATGCTATTAACAGCAGAAGATAGTGATGATGAAGAATTACGTGAAAACAGAAGTAGTCCAAACATGAACGAGGCGCGAAAACACGGTTCAATCCCTATGACTTCTTCTGTAAAGCCACCTACCTGTTTTTATAACTGGTCAGGGAATAAGGAGGATTATGCAGCACCTGCATGGATATTGAACTTGTGGAGAACCGGCAATGGAACTGGTGTTTTCATACCTCAAATCGTCCGGAGCAGAAGAAATAAACCGAGTATGTGCTTTTTATTGAATAAGTGAATTTTTTTCACAGTTTACGGATCATTTTTAATTATTTCTGTTATAATTAACTGGCTTGTTCTCTGTCTATGGCTCCAGGAAGGACGAAGAAGAACGAGAAAGGGAGAACATATAGGCAGATAGAGAAGAAGAATTGATTATTTGATATGTGATTATTTCATTAAAACATGTGAAAATATTGTAAATATGTATTGGATTGTTGATCATTACTACTGATGATTAATAAGATAGTTTCGAATGTTCTAATTTGATTATGCAATAAAGAGTTTAGAATGAATTCAATGCACATATTTTTATTAAGTTTTGTTAATTAATTAGCACTGCAACATATTTACAAGGACAATTAAATAACTGACCAGTCCTAGAAAAACTCACAATACAAGTAACACGATGGTTTACTTGTCAATGACGAACTGTACATAATTTGATTATGCACGTCGTAAGTTCAAGCAATCATAGATTCTACCTTATAAATTTACTAAATTTCAATTCAACCTCAATCTTTGAACTTTTCATGTTGCATCTTAACTTGGCAGGGTGGTAGAATCCCATAAGTTTGACACTTTTCTTCTATAAAAAGTGTGAACCCAGTTGCAAACTAATTCTCCCCAAGAAAATCACTTTCATAAACATGTTTCGATATGTTATCTGAGAGAAGAAAACGAGGATTTCAAATTTCATAGGAATTAACTGTACTTAACACCAAGAAAAACTCACAATACAAGTAACACGATGGTTTACTTGTCAATGACGAACTGTACATAATTTGATTATGCATGTCGTAAGTTCAAGCAATCATAGATTCTACCTTATAAATTTACTAAATTTCAATTCAACCTCAATCTTTGAACTTTTCATGTTGCATCTTAACTTGGCAGGGTGGTAGAATCCCATAAGTTTGACACTTTTCTTCTATAAAAAGTGTGAACCCAGTTGCAAACTAATTCTCCCCAAGAAAATCACTTTCATAAACATGTTTCGATATGTTATCTGAGAGAAGAAAACGAGGATTTCAAATTTCATAGGAATTAACTGTACTTAACAGCTATTGATGCTTCTTGTATTCAAACAGCAATTGTTTCTTGTATTTGCTCATCTATTCTATGACTTAATACTAATCTTGAGCGTGCACTTCTATGTTGAAGGCTCTGGTGTAGTTTCTCCGACATCTGTTCAAAGAACGGTGCATCCCACCTATGTATTAATAAAGGGTCTTGCGCCCTGTACCCTTGGAGGCATAACCTGCGATTTACCTCCCTCACGATGTTCCAGGACAGGGGCGGTGGGGGACCCTTAAGGTTGGGGTTCAACCTTTTAATAAAGGGTCTTGCGCGTAACAGAGATAAATAGACTTCACTGCACTTTCCACAACTACAGTCACCAAAACCGACCTGCAGCCGGCAACAATCAGTTATACTTTCAGAATACAAAAGATAAGATACTTAACCAGCTATACTTTTAACTAGGTCAATATTTCATCTAAATCAAAGGATAGATACTCAGATGCTTCATTTTAGGCTCTAATTATGTGTAGGTGGTTGTCCCCACGAGTAACTTTTCCTAAAATGATGTGCAGTCATGAAAAATTAAGGGTTTGGTGAGGTACATCATTTTGATTGAATAAAATAGTTGAACTGTGAAAAGTCATTTGTTTCAAAGAATTTCACTTGGAATTTAAATTCTTTTCCATCACCATTTTCCAATTAACTTTCTTTCTCCTCAAAATCTTGGTGTGGGATGGGGTGCTTAAATAAAACAAACTAACCAAGATCATCCTCATCAACATGGCAGTAGATCCCACCATTTATGCTGTGTTAGAAGCATATGATGCAAGACCAAACACCTGCACAAGTCCTGGCAATCAGCCCACCCAAGAATGTGTCCATCAGTAGAACAGCACCTGAACAGTCATATGCAACAAGTGCTTCAACTCCTGTAGATTGGAACAGCTCCCAGGCATCTTTTGCTGAGTTATTAAAGCTTTTTCCGTAAACTGCAATCTGGAAAGATAAAGCAATAGCGTGTCTCGTTTATTAACAGTTGGTGTAATTAAGTAAAAGACGTAAGAATGAATCGGTAGCTCTAGCAGTTAGCATGTTGGAAGTAACTGCTCTTTCTTTCCCTATTCTACGAGTTAAATATTCTTCCACAAAATATATGAAATTCCACCACCACAGACAACAACAAAAAACTAAATCTTATTACCAATGTTAAGAAGCACCAAAAGATACAATTATATTTGCATCTTTTGTCTTCCATATATAGCAAGCGCCTAACGGAATGTTTTGGACAACAAGAATTTTAATTTTCCTTGAGATATTAATGGTGGATGGTGTCACTTAAGCCTTGTATTTTAACTACAAAAATTTTGCTTAACTAATGTAAGATCTTAGTCATCAACAGGTTCGAATTGAGCATTTAACATAATTAAAATGGAGGACAAGATTCAGCATACTTAGAATATTGATACATTAACAAAATTTAGAACGCAAGCACAAGTCAGCACAATCAGCTTGTGAGTTTTTATGTTGGACCATGCTACTCAACCATAGAGGTTGACATCGGGGATGACATACGACACGCACATGGGGGAGGTCGGATTATTTTATTCATAGGGACCCACCACCTCGGATGTGAGTGCTATGTCATCCATTGTGTCAAGAGCTATGTTCATTTGGCTTAATTCTTTTATCTTTCTTTCTTTTTTCACCATCAGACAGATCAATGCAAAAATACCACTAGAGACAACTTCCCAAAGAAGTTGGGGAAATTAAAATCCTCTAACTTCAAATCCAATCAAGGCTCTCACCAATATACAACATTAAAACTCATTTCACATCCATTTTCATTTCACTTTTTCTTCAGTTTCAATTCTGCATGTTTAACTCGATATTCATCATAAAAAGGCACGAATTATACACTCTGTAGGAGACATATTTCCCAATCAATCACCGTCGAAGCAAGCAAAGTAAAAGAGCATATCTCATATTCCATAAAAAGTCTTAATATTATGGAAGAATGAAGAGGGAGAATGAACACTGTATATATAGAAAAAGTACCTGAACATAAGCAAACTTATTATATCAACGAACTAAAAACTCTACCAGATGAAACAGAAAATCAACATAACAGAGCAAACACTTGTTTCCCCCAATCTTTGACCTCAATCCCCTAATATATATAAAATAAGTATGATCTAGTTATTAACCCTAAGATTTGTTAGTCATACAGAAATCACAAATGTGGACATATATTATTAGTAGAACAATCCAACCAATAGACTTTGTACTGCAAAGAACTGTACCAGTCCAAAACAAACTCACAGACAATACCTGTACATACAAGTAACAACATTTTCTTATGTTGCTGGGTGAATAGTTTACAGAATCAGCATTGCAACTCTTTTTAAAGAAAATGAAATACGATCAATAACTTGCCAACTCACCATAAGAAGCCACCAGAGCACACCATCTTCAAAACTTGAAGCCACAACACCAGCAACCCCAAAGGACCCTAATGTTAATCAAAAGAGCATGACAAGCATAACTATGCATGCTGCTCTTATGATCTCAGGAATATCCCATATACCATCTTCACTGCTTTTTCTAGCACCAGCGTGGTGAACGGAAGTCTATAGAATAAGAAAAGGTCAAATAACCAATGCACAAAATATATGTGTGTGTGTGCATGGAGGAAGAAAGAAAGAGAGGAAGACAGAGTAGCATGATGTCATGAGAAAAAATATCCAATAAAGAATATACAGAAGCATGTCATGGGAATTACATGGGGAAACGTGACTGTAATAGAAAATCAAAATCTAGAATGAGTAAGTAACCAAAATATATCTTGAAAGTTGGATATTTTTTTCCCAATATATCCTTAACATATATTTATGATCTCCACACTCCATTCCCATGTGAAAACAACTATTTTCCCAAAATTATCAATTTCTTCTACAATCTTAAGGGGCTGGAAATTTTTAAATCTCTTGCATCCGTCGTATCCCCTTTCATTCTATAGCCAATCAAAATGCAATTCTAATTGAAATTTTCCTAGTCAAATAACGAAGTAGAGAAAACCTGGGATGCAAGCATAAAATATAGTCCAACAATCTGTGCAGAAATCTATATGTAAGGCATTTATTTAAGCATGTATAGTACTACAACTTAATTGAACTACAGAGTGTTGCTCCACATGAAGACCTCAATTCAAACATTCTAAAATGTGGCACAACGATAACCCTAAAACTCAACTCAAAACATGCACCAAAATGTCAAAACGCGGAGAGGTCACTGTGGTTTACCTGTCAATGACTGATATGACATACAAGAACTGAAATGCAGCAGCAATGCCAAATGCAGCACCCCAGAATAACTGTTCACCCCCAAAACATAGCACGCCTTATTACAGCAAGATATGTAGCCAACAGGTGCATCGAGAATTCCATCGCTTGATTTGCATGTGAACCAAACCATAATAACCAAGTCCACCCTAGAAGAGTCCCAACTCTGCCAGCGACAGCATACAAAGGCCAAAAATCTTCAGTTAGACCCACTTTGTACATGCCAATATTTAGCCTAACTTTCCTAAACCTTTTGAGTCCAAAATACCCAAGAGTAAAACCTATCAAAATCAAATGTGCCAGAAATATCAACATCCATACCACGTCATGCCAGTTACGTGAACCCATTGTTGTTAGTGCCTGAGTGAATGGGCGACTACCATCTGTACTTCCATGGCTCTCTACAACGTTCTGCAATCAATTCACAGCATAATATATGTGAAAAGCAAAAGTTTTGCTCATCTAATTCAACATAATCATCTACTATTCGTTTATGCATGTTATAAGTTCAAGCAATCACAGATTCTACCTTATAAATTTACTAAATTTCAAATTAAACCTCAATATTTGACTTTTAATGTTGCATCTTAACTTGGCAGAATTGTAGAACCACATAAGTCTCAGACCTTTTTTGCTATAAACTGCAACTCCCAAAAAATGAACTTCGTAAGCATTTCTCGAAGTCTCCTCAATCCTTCCTCCCTTAGGCACAAAAAAGTAATACTGGGATCCAATTGAAGAGATGCAAGCAATTGCATCTAAATTCTTTTCAAAAAAAAAATATTTAAGTTCCTAGTTTTGTATATTTATTTATTTATGCCAAAAACAGAGTGTTGACACACAAAAAGTTCAGTACAAGTCGAATAGCCCAAGGAATGAAGCCCAATTGGAAGATTTCCAAAATCAAATAACCCAAAGAACGACCTAATCAGGCAATGCAGGATAAAGGTCCAAATAGGGAAGCCCATGAACGCGGTAACACCATCGTCCAAGGTTGCAAGTCGCCCAAGATTTGAGCGAATGAATTGCCATGCAATCGCCCAGAGCTGTGACCCTGCTCTCGCCCAAACATTCGAGTCGTCCAGCATCTTAACAAACATTCTTTATGGTTACCCAAAAGTGCAGTTAAAGAAGCAATTATTGGATAGTCCTATCACGTTCCACGATTCAAGGAATTCAATTGAAGATGGTTGAACGACAAAAAGTAATGGCAGTAGTTAGAGAAGGCAGTTCCATAACAAGTTGGCCACTACAAAGAAAGTGGTCAGTTATAGAGCGATCAAGCAGTTTTTAAACAATTGATTACGAAAAAATCATTCAGGAAGTATAAAAGGAAGAAAAGACATAGAGCAAAGGACCCCGAATCAAACACTCTCAAA
>NC_036247.1:9254546-9258512 GCF_002742605.1 Olea europaea var. sylvestris | reverse complement strand
CCCTATTTTCGTCAAAATTAAGGAAAATATTTTCATTAGGAGGAGAAGGATTTTATCTTTCAAGAATTTCACTTTATCTTACTCATCTATTTACTCACTCTCATCTACCTATTGATAAAAATTGACAAGTATAATATTTTCTAAGTGAAAAATTAAATCAATCAAAAATATTTAATTGATAATTTTCATGCAAATCTTTTTATATAAATTTCGTACTTACAATCAAATGCATCCTAATATTTTGAATTTTATTAACATTTGGAAGGTTTCAAATAGACCTTTTCTCACTTCAACGAGTTACCCCTCAAACGACTCAACCTAAAGAAAAAAGATTACGTGACGTGACAACTATACTTTGAATTTGGTCCACTTGCAGACGACTGAAAAGTCCATCTTCCACTGCCTTCGAAATTTGACCACAGTCAAAGCACATTTTCCATCAGGCTCTGAAATATAAATTCCAAAAGTTACAACCTTTCAAACCATAAATTTCAAGCATTTCCCTCAATGGATTTCCATCGCAACCTTAAACAAGAAATGTACGCAAAGAACGTTTTCTCATACGATGAATTTGAAGAAGAACATGAAGAAGATGACGACGTTTTCTACAGTGAACTTAGGAGACAAGTTATGCTATTAACAGCAGAAGATAGTGATGATGAAGAATTACGTGAAAACAGAAGTAGTCCAAACATGAACGAGGCGCGAAAACACGGTTCAATCCCTATGACTTCTTCTGTAAAGCCACCTACCTGTTTTTATAACTGGTCAGGGAATAAGGAGGATTATGCAGCACCTGCATGGATATTGAACTTGTGGAGAACCGGCAATGGAACTGGTGTTTTCATACCTCAAATCGTCCGGAGCAGAAGAAATAAACCGAGTATGTGCTTTTTATTGAATAAGTGAATTTTTTTCACAGTTTACGGATCATTTTTAATTATTTCTGTTATAATTAACTGGCTTGTTCTCTGTCTATGGCTCCAGGAAGGACGAAGAAGAACGAGAAAGGGAGAACATATAGGCAGGTAGAGAAGAAGAATTGATTATTTGATATGTGATTATTTCATTAAAACATGTGAAAATATTGTAAATATGTATTGGATTGTTGATCATTACTACTGATGATTAATAAGATAGTTTCGAATGTTCTAATTTGATTATGCAATAAAGAGTTTAGAATGAATTCAATGCACATATTTTTATTAAGTTTTGTTAATTAATTAGCACTGCAACATATTTACAAGGACAATTAAATAACTGACCAGACCAAGAAAAACTCACAATACAAGTAACACGATGGTTTACTTGTCAATGACGAACTGTACATAATTTGATTATGCATGTCGTAAGTTCAAGCAATCATAGATTCTACCTTATAAATTTACTAAATTTCAATTCAACCTCAATCTTTGAACTTTTCATGTTGCATCTTAACTTGGCAGGGTGGTAGAATCCCATAAGTTTGACACTTTTCTTCTATAAAAAGTGTGAACCCAGTTGCAAACTAATTCTCCCCAAGAAAATCACTTTCATAAACATGTTTCGATATGTTATCTGAGAGAAGAAAACGAGGATTTCAAATTTCATAGGAATTAACTGTACTTAACAGCTATTGATGCTTCTTGTATTCAAACAGCAATTGTTTCTTGTATTTGCTCATCTATTCTATGACTTAATACTTATCTTGAGCGTGCACTTCTATGTTGAAGGCTCTGGTGTAGTTTCTCCGACATCTGTTCAAAGAACGGTGCATCCCACCTATGTATTAATAAAGGGTCTTGCGCCCTGTACCCTTGGAGGCATAACCTGCGATTTACCTCCCTCACGATGTTCCAGGACAGGGGCGGTGGGGGACCCTTAAGGTTGGGGTTCAACCTTTTAATAAAGGGTCTTGCGCGTAACAGAGATAAATAGACTTCACTGCACTTTCCACAACTACAGTCACCAAAACCGACCTGCAGCCGGCAACAATCAGTTATACTTTCAGAATACAAAAGATAAGATACTTAACCAGCTATACTTTTAACTAGGTCAATATTTCATCTAAATCAAAGGATAGATACTCAGATGCTTCATTTTAGGCTCTAATTATGTGTAGGTGGTTGTCCCCACGAGTAACTTTTCCTAAAATGATGTGCAGTCATGAAAAATTAAGGGTTTGGTGAGGTACATCATTTTGATTGAATAAAATAGTTGAACTGTGAAAAGTCATTTGTTTCAAAGAATTTCACTTGGAATTTAAATTCTTTTCCATCACCATTTTCCAATTAACTTTCTTTCTCCTCAAAATCTTGGTGTGGGATGGGGTGCTTAAATAAAACAAACTAACCAAGATCATCCTCATCAACATGGCAGTAGATCCCACCATTTATGCTGTGTTAGAAGCATATGATGCAAGACCAAACACCTGCACAAGTCCTGGCAATCAGCCCACCCAAGAATGTGTCCATCAGTAGAACAGCACCTGAACAGTCATATGCAACAAGTGCTTCAACTCCTGTAGATTGGAACAGCTCCCAGGCATCTTTTGCTGAGTTATTAAAGCTTTTTCCGTAAACTGCAATCTGGAAAGATAAAGCAATAGCGTGTCTCGTTTATTAACAGTTGGTGTAATTAAGTAAAAGACGTAAGAATGAATCGGTAGCTCTAGCAGTTAGCATGTTGGAAGTAACTGCTCTTTCTTTCCCTATTCTACGAGTTAAATATTCTTCCACAAAATATATGAAATTCCACCACCACAGACAACAACAAAAAACTAAATCTTATTACCAATGTTAAGAAGCACCAAAAGATACAATTATATTTGCATCTTTTGTCTTCCATATATAGCAAGCGCCTAACGGAATGTTTTGGACAACAAGAATTTTAATTTTCCTTGAGATATTAATGGTGGATGGTGTCACTTAAGCCTTGTATTTTAACTACAAAAATTTTGCTTAACTAATGTAAGATCTTAGTCATCAACAGGTTCGAATTGAGCATTTAACATAATTAAAATGGAGGACAAGATTCAGCATACTTAGAATATTGATACATTAACAAAATTTAGAACGCAAGCACAAGTCAGCACAATCAGCTTGTGAGTTTTTATGTTGGACCATGCTACTCAACCATAGAGGTTGACATCGGGGATGACATACCACACGCACATGGGGGAGGTCGGATTATTTTATTCATAGGGACCCACCACCTCGGATGTGAGTGCTATGTCATCCATTGTGTCAAGAGCTATGTTCATTTGGCTTAATTCTTTTATCTTTCTTTCTTTTTTCACCATCAGACAGATCAATGCAAAAATACCACTAGAGACAACTTCCCAAAGAAGTTGGGGAAATTAAAATCCTCTAACTTCAAATCCAATCAAGGCTCTCACCAATATACAACATTAAAACTCATTTCACATCCATTTTCATTTCACTTTTTCTTCAGTTTCAATTCTGCATGTTTAACTCGATATTCATCATAAAAAGGCACGAATTATACACTCTGTAGGAGACATATTTCCCAATCAATCACCGTCGAAGCAAGCAAAGTAAAAGAGCATATCTCATATTCCATAAAAAGTCTTAATATTATGGAAGAATGAAGAGGGAGAATGAACACTGTATATATAGAAAAAGTACCTGAACATAAGCAAACTTATTAAATCAACGAACTAAAAACTCTACCAGATGAAACAGAAAATCAACATAACAGAGCAAACACTTGTTTCCCCCAATCTTTGACCTCAATCCCCTAATATATATAAAATAAGTATGATCTAGTTATTAACCCTAAGATTTGTTAGTCATACAGAAATCACAAATGTGGACATATATTATTAGTAGAACAATCCAACCAATAGACTTTGTACTGCTCACCTCCCACCGTAATGTTCGCATTGCAGCCGTAAAGAGTGATCCATAGAATATGCTGCCAAAAGAAGTTGTGACAGCATAACACAAGGAATACATCGGTGTTTTG
>NC_036247.1:9249970-9254498 GCF_002742605.1 Olea europaea var. sylvestris | reverse complement strand
GTAATGATGATGTTTCTTGCTCTCGATCACCATGTATAATAACTAGAAATACCATTCCTGAAACTATTACGAGGACTACATTACAAAGAACTGTACCAGTCCAAAACAAACTCACAGACAATACCTGTACATACAAGTAACAACATTTTCTTATGTTGCTGGGTGAATAGTTTACAGAATCAGCATTGCAACTCTTTTTAAAGAAAATGAAATACGATCAATAACTTGCCAACTCACCATAAGAAGCCACCAGGGCACACCATCTTCAAAACTTGAAGCCACAACACCAGCAACCCCAAAGGACCCTAATGTTAATCAAAAGAGCATGACAAGCATAAATATGCATGCTGCTCTTATGATCTCAGGAATATCCCATACCATCTTCACTGCTTTTTCTAGCACCAGCGTGGTGAACAGAAGTCTATAGAATAAGAAAAGGTCAAATAACCAATGCACAAAATATATGTGTGTGTGTGCATGGAGGAAGAAAGAAAGAGAGGAAGACAGAGTAGCATGATGTCATGAGAAAAAATATCCAATAAAGAATATACAGAAGCATGTCATAGGAATTACATGGGGAAACGTGACTGTAATAGAAAATCAAAATCTAGAATGAGTAAGTAACCAAAATATATCTTGAAAGTTGGATATTTTTTTCCCAATATATCCTTAACATATATTTATGATCTCCACACTCCATTCCCATGTGAAAACAACTATTTTCCCAAAATTATCAATTTCTTCTACAATCTTAAGGGGCTGGAAATTTTTAAATCTCTTGCATCCGTCGTATCCCCTTTCATTCTATAGCCAATCAAAATGCAATTCTAATTGAAATTTTCCTAGTCAAATAACGAAGTAGAGAAAACCTGGGATGCAAGCATAAAATATAGTCCAACAATCTGTGCAGAAATCTATATGTAAGGCATTTATTTAAGCATGTATAGTACTACAACTTAATTGAACTACAGAGTGTTGCTCCACATGAAGACCTCAATTCAAACATTCTAAAATGTGGCACAACGATAACCCTAAAACTCAACTCAAAACATGCACCAAAATGTCAAAACGCGGAGAGGTCACTGTGGTTTACCTGTCAATGACTGATATGACATACAAGAACTGAAATGCAGCAGCAATGCCAAATGCAGCACCCCAGAATAACTGTTCACCCCCAAAACATAGCACGCCTTATTACAGCAAGATATGTAGCCAACAGGTG
Organism: Olea europaea var. sylvestris; assembly: GCF_002742605.1. Classification (NCBI taxonomy): domain Eukaryota; kingdom Viridiplantae; phylum Streptophyta; class Magnoliopsida; order Lamiales; family Oleaceae; genus Olea; species Olea europaea. The sequence goes on along the minus strand of NC_036247.1, from coordinate 9,253,276 downwards.
CATCGAGAATTCCATCGCTTGATTTGCATGTGAACCAAACCATAATAACCAAGTCCACCCTAGAAGAGTCCCAACTCTGCCAGCGACAGCATACAAAGGCCAAAAATCTTCAGTTAGACCCACTTTGTACATGCCAATATTTAGCCTAACTTTCCTAAACCTTTTGAGTCCAAAATACCCAAGAGTAAAACCTATCAAAATCAAATGTGCCAGAAATATCAACATCCATACCACGTCATGCCAGTTACGTGAACCCATTGTTGTTAGTGCCTGAGTGAATGGGCGACTACCATCTGTACTTCCATGGCTCTCTACAACGTTCTGCAATCAATTCACAGCATAATAAATGTGAAAAGCAAAAGTTTTGCTCATCTAATTCAACATAATCATCTACTATTCGTTTATGCATGTTAAAAGTTCAAGCAATCACAGATTCTACCTTATAAATTTACTAAATTTCAAATTAAACCTCAATATTTGACTTTTAATGTTGCATCTTAACTTGGCAGAATTGTAGAACCACATAAGTCTCAGACCTTTTTTGCTATAAACTGCAACTCCCAAAAAATGAACTTCGTAAGCATTTCTCGAAGTCTCCTCAATCCTTCCTCCCTTAGGCACAAAAAAGTAATACTGGGATCCAATTGAAGAGATGCAAGCAATTGCATCTAAATTCTTTTCAAAAAAAAAAATATTTAAGTTCCTAGTTTTGCATATTTATTTATTTATGCCAAAAAAGAGTGTTGACACACAAAAAGTTCAGTCCAAGTCGAATAGCCCAAGGAATGAAGCCCAATTGGAAGATCTCCAAAATCAAATAACCCAAAGAACGACCTAATCAGGCAATGCAGGATAAAGGCCCAAATAGGGAAGCCCATGAACGCGGTAACACCATCGTCCAAGGTTGCAAGTCGCCCAAGATTTGAGCGAATGAATTGCCATGCAGTCGCCTAGAGCTGTGACTCTGCTCTCGCCCAAACATTCGAGTCGTCCAGCATCTTAACAAACATTCTTTATGGTTACCTAAAAGTGCAGTTAAAGAAGCAATTATTGGATAGTCCTATCACGTTCCACGATTCAAGGAATTCAATTGAAGATGGTTGAACGACAAAAAGTAATGGCAGTAGTTAGAGAAGGCAGTTCCATAACAAGTTGGCCACTACAAAGAAAGTGGTCAGTTATAGAGCGATCAAACAGTTTTTAAACAGTTGATTACGAAAAAATCATTCAGGGAGTATAAAAGGAAGAAAAGACATAGAGCAAAGGACCCCGAATCAAACACTCTCAAATAGAGAATATGTAACTTTAAATTTTTTAGTTTAGATTCAAACACTTCTTTTTCAGTAACTAGTGTGCTGAGAATATATAACTTTAAATTTCTTAGTTTAGATTCAAACACTTCTTTTTCAGTAACTCGTGTGCTTGCGCCTCTTGGAGGCATTCTGTTTTTATTTTCCAATTGTAAAGTCATCACCAATAAAAACATCCCTTTTTGGAACTTTATCTCAAGAGGTTCGTCCCTTACACAATCGTCTGATCCCTTTTTAATTGTTAGCGACTAACCTGCACGAAACACAAGGAAACAGAATAGGTAATTTTGGACAAAAATTTGTAAACATACTTCTTTGTAATTTAGGAAATAAAAACAGTTTTTGAAAGAAAAATAAACAATTTAAGTAAAAGAAATATCTGAAAGTTATTTTCCATTGATTTTTCTCAAATAATTGAAGCCTACATATGCATGCATTAGCGCGCGCGGGGGCAAAATGAAGGATAAAAAAAACTTGAATTCCTTAAAATAAATTCGAAAATTTTCCACAAAAATATCTTTCAGCCAACTTTGATGCCGAATTATATGAAACGTATAAAAGTTTGAAAGCCAATCTTCCCCCCTTTTTATCTAATCTACTAGGTATATATTATAGCTCAATCTTGAGAGTATTTACCCCCCTTTTTCCCTCAAGAATCTTACCCTCTATCGACAAACCAAAATCCTAAATCAAAGGGATAAAGTCGCGGATCAGTCACATGCTAACTGTAGAAAATTCCAAAATCAATACAGAGAGAGAGAGAGAGAGAGAGAGAGAGAGATTCATACATGCTACTATCAAGTATGCATTACTAGTGGTGTAGGTCCCATGGAAGCAGAATCATAGGAAGAGGAAGAAGAATACTGAGAGTTGCTCATTGGAGAAGACCTCAAATTGGCATGGATTCCAATCAAATTTTTTATGGAAAAAGAAGATGTTTGTTGGGGTTTCGAATTGACTGTATCAATTACTACTAGTATAATTACTCGTCTTCGATGGAGAGAATGATTGTGTGACAGAGTAGAAGAGGAAATGAACTGTAACGGCTATCTTATGAGAATCATGCTCGGTGTCGACGTAAATTTACACTTTTGTTTAGGTCACACCACGTGTCATTATCTAGTTTGACAGGTAAAAATTTTTTTTTTTTCATCCACTTATATAATGACAATACCCCATTTGTTTCCCATTAATGTAAGAATGAGAATGAAAAATATAGTCATTACGGACCCCAAATAAGAGATATAAATTCAAATATGGTGACTTGATTTGATGGATATATCAGTCGTCAAAATGAGTATACACAATTGAAGTACAAGTAGCATAACCCGTCATCTGAAATTTAGAGACGGATAATATAAAGATAAGAGAAATCTTATTTGTAAACAAGTGATTGGCAATCCAGATATTTTAATTTCTCTAGCCCTTTCAACACATTTGTACAATTTTGCCATCAATTGGCAATTTAGATATTTAATTTTATTCCGTCTTTGTTAATATGGAAGATCATGTTCGAATAAGAGATAATATGAGATTGGTTAATATTTGAAATTTGTTAATATATTTTAACTTCATTATGAGATTATCTTTGTCTAGCGGAAAAAAGTAAGTTTGGATAAGAGATAAACCAACATCTAAATTTTGCATTTATTTATGTATTTGGCTACATGTACATTAAGATTTACGTAAGGGATTACATAGTATCACATGACATTCTACCATTTAACAGTTTAAAACACAATCATCTTTTTCCTCCACATCAATTTCGATAACAGTTTATGTACCATTTTGATGTACAAATAACAAAATCCTTTACATATTATGTTCATAGGACATTCTTTTTAATCAAGAGTGCATATAATATTCGAATAAGAAACTAACTGAATCTGAAATTTGCTTTTATGTTTAATTTTGTTACGAGGTTAGTTTTGTCGAGAGAGAATGTTGCATTCCAATTGAAAATTTGCTTTTGTTTCTTCTATTATGATCAAAGATT
>NC_036247.1:9222837-9249227 GCF_002742605.1 Olea europaea var. sylvestris | reverse complement strand
CAAATGAAAATGTGAAGATTTGTCATTATATTAAAAGTCCAAAGTTGAAGTGGTAGACTCGACTCGCGTATTCGTATAAATAACTTATTTGCTTACGAGTTACGAGCACTTTTAGAAAATTATTTAAATAGAATATTTAAGTATTTTTAAAGTTGATGAAAATATACTGATATTATACTCGTTTTGTAGCTCGTGTTAAACAGTATAATTTGAGCTTAGGAAAAAATAATTTCGAGCTAATTATGCCCGAGTTATTCTAATAGAAAGAAAATTATCATTCTCAAATATTATATTAATACATATATAATATAAAATAATAATCAAATGAATACTTTCATTGTATGGTTACGTAATGTCATCTACTTTAATTGATTTAGAAATTTATAATACATAATTGATTTTACATTAACTCGTGGACATGGTGGTTTAATTACATTAATCTTCAATTAACCTCAGATGACTTTTCACATTATGAAAGTTACGTGTGTGGAAATTATATATATATGAGATGAAAATGATTTCTTCCACCACAGTTTATATTACACATACATCACGCCACTTTATAATTTTAGAATTTTGAGCAAAGTATAATATTTATATCTTTTCACAAAGTCATTTTCAAGTAAATTCTTGGATATCAAATTGAGGTAAGAATGCATGGTGAAAGTGGTAAATTCTTATTCCTTGATATGTATGTAAATTAGATACTATGAGGCCTTCAGGTCGAATGCTATGTTAAATGCTTCGGGATGGACCGTCAGGTCAAAGAAAAGAAGTTAAATCATACGGGATGGACCTTTGGGTCAATATGATTAAATCTTACGGGATATGGGGATTCTTAAGAAATTCCTTGAGCTCTAAATCAAAGAAATTACGGTATATTATGCCATATTATGTTTATATCATGTGAATAAGAATGTGTGCGTATTCTTACTGAGTGTTTTCAAAATACTCACTCTTACAATATTTTCAGATGAGAACGGGTCGTGTGGATGCATGGAAGATTGACGGAGCGATGCTAATGTGGTCGTCAAGTAAAATTTCTAGAAAAGACAATCGTCAATTTATATAAAGAATATCTTTGTGTTAATATTTATGCACGATATTTATTATGTTGTTTAATAATTTGAAATCGAATATTTTCGATATATTTCTGCTTAAATTAGATAGAGAAAAGTTTTGGTAGCACTTTGAGCTCATTTTTATTTAAAAATAACAATAATAATGAAAAAGAGTTCGGGGCGTTACAGATATATGATTTTTTTTTTTTCATTTCGGAAAAGAAAAAGAAAAAATGATCAAACTTTCATCACTTAGTTAGGTGAAAATGATTTATTTCTTGAAAAAGGACACAAAGCTAGACGGTCCCCTCCAAATAGGGGATGCCACATGGCGCCCCTGTATTTAGGCTTGTTTTTTGCCCTGGCCAAAAAGCAGATCTCTTATTTGACTTCAGAAGTAATCCACACATTGTGGTTAGAAAAAAATTACACCGTGACACTTCCTTTAACGATAAATCTAGCTTGAATTGCGTGTAGTATTGCCTACCTAGTTGTTTAAGCAACGCTTTTATCAATAGAAAATTTGTTCTGTCGCACTTATAAATTCATTGATATTTTAGTACACGAAGCCCGAAGGCTTATGGAACTTCTACTTGATGTGGAGTAATCCCACCACAGGACACAAACACCCAACAAAGTATGAAAACATAATGTAATTATGTGTATACATTAACACAGCATTTGCCCCTTACTTATCATATTAATATTAAATAAATCATATCATGAGTTTTAAAAGAATTAGATTAGTACATGCATAATCTTAGAATACCATCCTCATGCATGACACGACAGTATAATATTTGTTGGGGAATTAATAAGAATTATGTATAAATTGAATGATACTACTTGTTAATAGCAAGCGAGATATATAACAAAATATGAAGTAATGATCACAACACAAAAGATAAAGAAAATTGGCAGAGAATGGAGAAAGAATATAAAAATTATTGTATTTACAATATTATCTAACTTGTGTATCGCGTCTAATTTGTAAAGAAAAGTCAACTATATATAGGGAACATATTAGAACCTTAACAATATTCTTAAAAATGGAAATAATAAAAAAAAAGTGTGGGATAAAAGAAACAATATTTTTTCAAAAATTCAAATAAATTTGGGTGAAACTTTAACAAATCTCCAAAATTTCATGCAATTAATCAAATTTTAAAAATTCTCCATTTGGAGACAAATTTCAATACAAGACAAAAACGGATTCTTTAACAAGAGCATTAACCAAATTCTACAATAACCAAAATTCTCCACATTTTCTACAAAAGTCAACTAATATAAATGAATCCACACACTAAGCAAAATTGCCTCGGGGTTCCAAAATTTGCTCGAATAATTGACTCAAGAAACAAAATCACAAAATAAATCAATAATCATCAAACATGACAAAACCACGTTCCAAAATATAATCAACACCACAAAATGCTTTTATAGAATATTCTTTGCTAGACTTAACACTTCAACTACACTTAAAGTATACACAACTAAATCAGCTTCTCCATACCTAGCCTAATATTTCCTCTATTTTTGTCTCTAGCAATTAAATATGATGTCACTACTAGTGGTAGTAGTCGCAAAGTGCATTATCCATAATTTCTAAGCTCGACTGAGATGTATTCTTCAACATGGATTCCAAACCAAATTCTGTACCAAATTGAATATCCATTAAAGTACTAAACCTTTTTTTGATTGATTTTCAAAGATTCTGCACAACATTGCAAGACATACAACTGGGACTTTAGCTGCCTCTCAAACATGGGCATCTTTACAAACCTTCAGGACTCCACCTTCACCAATGATCTTGTACCCTTTTGAGTCAAGTGTAGAACAGGAGATAAGATTCTTCTTAAAATTTAGAATGTGTCTCACTGCATCATGTGTTCTGACTGTCTCATTCAACATCATAAGTCCGACTCTTCCAATACCAGCTATCCAATAAAATGTGTTATTATTGATCATCACAACACCTTTGAAAACTTCTTCATAAGTTAAAAATAAATCTCAATTAGGACACATATAAAAAGTGTAAGCTGCACCAAGAATTCAATCATCGTCAGGTTTGGAGACGCCATAAAAAATAACTAAAACATCTCCATTACTCAAACAGTTCTTTAAAACATTGGCATCACGTGAAATATCTAATTGTATTCCCTTATGGTTTGTAGTCAATTTTCCTTTATTATGCAACTTGTAGCAGTCTTTCTTAATGTTCCCCTTCTTTTTACAATAATTACAAACTTGATTATTGAAGTTAGACTTCGATCTATCCTTTTCATAATCATCATGAACAACAAGGCGAGCCTCAAATCCAACAACATGCTTCATTTTCTTTTTGAGAAAGATATCATACACATCCTCAATGACGAGAGTATTACGACTATATAAATCGTAATTGTAAACGACATAAACAAAATAGGCAATAAGCACAATAAAATCATGGCTGAATGTTTTTCATCGTACTTAACCTCCAAGATTTCCAAATTAGCAAAGATTTTCTTAAAAACAGCCAGGTCATCTTCCAAAGATCCACCTTTTGTCATGCGATGAGAATACAATGCTACTTCAGGTGCATTTTGTTAGTTAGACTCTTAGTCGTGCACAATTGCTCCAACTTCAATCATGATGCAGCTGCGATTTTCTCTTTCAAGACATCTTGAAAATGTGATTTGAAAGATGAAGATGAATTTGTGAAAAGGCCTTTCAATCGTTACGTTATTTCTTCTTCAACAACCAATTAATGAAATATTCTCAAATCCCAAAAAGGCGTTGTCTAAATCCATTTGATCAAGCATTGCTTACATCTTCACCTGCCACAATTAGGATCTTGTATTGCGATCTAGAAGCAAAATATCAAATTTCAAGGTTGTCATCCCAAAAAGAAACAAAAACTAGCAAATAACAACGAAATCTAATACCACTTGTTGGGGAATTAACAAGAATTATATATGCGTTGAACGATACCACTTGTTAATAACAAACAATATTTATGACAATATATGAAGTAACGATCACAAAACAAAAGAATAATTTATTAATAATGGAGAAAGAATATCCTGTTTACAATATTATCTAACTTGTATAATATATCTAACTTGTACAGGAGCCATCTATATAGAGTGGACATATCAAAACCCTAGCAATATTCTTAAAGATAGATATTATAAAAAAGCGAGAAATAAAGGAAACAATATTTTTCTCAAAATCTAATCGAATTTTGGGTAAAACTTTAACAATATGATCCTCAACAAAATATTTTATTATTTGTGACGAGTTCGATAATATTTTAACATGACATGACATTGTAATATGAGTAAGATTTTATTTTTTCTTAAAATATGCAAATTAAGATTCTTAAAAATGGACTGTAATATGAACAAAATATTTAATTGAACAGAATTGAAGTTAGATCGTTGAGACAAGAAGAAATGGAAGCCACCAAATATGCAAATCCAATACGTTTCTCTAATTTTGGTGCATGTAATCTCCATATACTTCTAGAGACACTTTCCTCCATTAACCATGTACACAATGTCACAACCAACTTGACCCCCGCGGTATAGTCCAGTGGTGGAAAGGACTGGAATAAGGTTATCTCACATCTTGTTGGCAGCCGCAGTGTGAGAGTTCGATTCCTGAGACATGGAATTGGACTTCTTGTAGGCGCAGTGTATAAGCAGTTCTTATCCCCTGGCCTGCTGGGGCACATCGCATGGCGGTGGGGGTCCTCAAGGTTGGGGCTCAACCTTTAATGTCACAACCAACTTGTACAGTGAGCTGCTGAGGTAGTACTATCCATGGGCCAAGACTTGGGCGCTAATTAAGCTCTCAAACTAGAGGGTTCAATGTGTTAATTTACAAGATCAAAGCTAGTTGTAGTTTTGCACAATTAATGCTTCTGAAAAACTTAATACAGCATGGCATATTGAAGACCAAATCTAATTTAAAAAAAATGGATCCCCTTTAAAGAAAATATGTTGCATTAGAAAAGGACTCTTGGAAACTCAATTTGGGTTGTCGGGAAGAAGAAGGTGAAACCATTTTTGCATCAAAGAATTGCACACCAAGAATGTGGGCACTCAGCAGAAGCAGATGGTTAAATACTTATATTTTTATGGAATAAAGGGGATGGGAAAACCCTTATTGATTCTTTCTTTTGAATTGTGTTTGGATACAATTTATAAATTCAGTCAAAATTAGATATTAATTAGTTTTAATCGCACATTCACAAGTATTACTCATTATATATTATCTATATATTTCATAAAACTCACTACTATTCCTCTTTATAAATTTTTCAAACAAAAGGATTAATAAGCAGTCTTTTCATTATGAAAATGATGATATATATGAGATAGTAGTTACATCACATTAAATGTTGATATATAGGATTAAATGCATAATCAGTCAATCATTCATAAATTTATTTTGAAGTCAAAGATTCAACTCGGTGTCCTTAAAACTTGAAAGACCTTCTGCGATATGCTTGATGGATGAGCAAATCGCACAAAGATGATCACCTTGTTGGCACTAGACATTGGTATGGCCTTTCTGTTCCAATATGTGGTGCTTTGACTTGATTACAATCCAAGAGTGGTGTTAAACTTTAGACGGTGATCAAAATAATTTTTAAGTAGGTCAAAAAATCAATCATAGACTACAAGCCTAGAGAGTCCAAGTCCAATGCAAGATGCCTCTATTGTCCACCCATGCCTAAATCGGACCCTTCGTGGTTTCGCTAGCCCTACACATTTGTATTTTTTCATGGAATGAAAATGAACGAGGAAACCATAATGGCTTCCTTATTTTTTAATTAAAAGGAAATTTTCTTTATGAATATGATAATATAAGATAATACACGATAGATACAACACATTAAATTTTGAAAGGTGTAAAATTCAACGTTAAGTAATACAAAAACATGTAATTATTCCTTAACCCTTCTATTTATAAGGATAAAATTTATCTAAATAATTAACATAGAATAACTTGATTGGATTAATTTAATTTAAAAATTATTCGTGCCAAACGCCTAATTGAATAATAGTTATACTCATCCACCGTAAAGTAATCCTAATGAAAGAATAATCAAAATCATTTCCCCAATCCATCAGAATGTTAAACAAAAATTGTGGGCCGTTTAGAGAAGGGTGGCCCGACAAGGACTGGGCTTGTGGGCCTTTCCAGGCCGTAAATCTTTTAATGTGCTCTTAGCACCAAGCAAAAGCCCAATATGCCTCAAATTTAGAAATTGCTCCTTCTCGCACGCACCCTTTCTTGGTCTTTCTCTTGGCACGACTTAGTGCTACCTTCGAATGCCACTCTATTATATTGTGCATGCTTATTATTCAACAGTCTTTGCCTCTTTGGCACGATTTAGTGCTATCTTTGAATGCTATGTTATTATGTTTCATCCCTATGTTTTTTCTAAGTAGCAAGTTAGGCAAGTTTCTTAGTAACACCCGACAAATTTTGTGTTACAAATTTGATCCTAATTGCTGGTACGATCTAGTTTTCATTTCNAGGCATTAGCATTCTAATCTGAAACTATGAACGACCATATATACATTTTTCATCTTCAGTAATTAATTGTTAAATCTATCTAATTACAATGATTTTGGAACTAACTGATCATTTTGGTACCAATAATTGCATTATCAAATAAAATAAGAATGCAATTACGAATAAACAAGCACTCCATTAAATATCCTATGCGAGCATAGTAATGATATAAATGCTTTATATTAACTCTTTCAAAATTATTGAATAACATCTAATTATTTATATGAGGATATCCTTTCTTGGTATGATTAAACTACATTATCTACATTCAACACAAAAAAATAGTGATATTGTACAATCGTTGACTTTTCGATATGTGTTATAGATAATGATCGATAAATTCAACTTTACTAATTTACGATCAGTATATACCTTATTCGTATGCTCAAACTACGTTATCCATGTTTATTAAATACATATGATTGATGATAATAGTTATAATGTAGGGGTTGTTATGTCACATTAACAAAACGTAAGAGCATTATGTTTCACTAAATGCTCAAACTATATTATCTACGTCAAAAACAAAAAATTAATGATAACAACTGTAATGAGCAGTATTGTTATGTCACACTTATTAAAAAAATTATAATAATAAGAGGAATATGTCTTTCTCTTGTATTCAAATTGCATTATCTTCGTCAAATGCATAAAATTTAATGATGACAGCTGTATTGATCGACGTTATTGACTTACATTAATAAACAAATCAGGAAAATTTTGTTCTAATCCATTATATAAGAATATTCCTAGGTATTTCACTAGTGTCCATTTATCTTTGCTTTTAGATTATTTTATATTATAACATATTGAAAAACTACAATTGCTTTTTAAAGTGTAATGGAACAATAGGGAATAAGAGAGATGCAAAGAACAATCTATCCTTTCTTATGAATTACGGTGAAATATAAAATTTTGACCTAATCATGGATAAACACCGAGCTAGTATAGTAGTACATGCGTACTAAGGTGAAACACACAAAAATAATAATACCATGGACGAAAAAGCTTGTAAAATGTACATCGCAAAATGGTTTATTAAATTATTATATATAACTTCGAATTAGATTGGACTTTAGGATACTTCAAGGGACATTTGGCCCAAGATTCACTCAAAGGGCCACTTCAATAAGGCTTACCCCCCCCCCCCCCCCAACCCCAACCCAAACCCAATCCACCCACCCCTCTTCATGTTCCTTGTTCACCTTTGTACTATGTTCGTATTAAATAAATAACGTTATATTCTTCTTCGTCTATTGGATACTAAGTAATAATTTTGAGTTAACGAACGAATAAATGATAGGCATGAAGTGTAAATGTAATCAAGGATTGGATCTTTGACTATATTGTGGAAATTCATATGTAACTTCATACACCTTAAAGTTCATAGGATGAAAAGAGGTTTTTTGAGAACCTTATCTTGCCTAGCATAAGTCTAATGGATTTACTTAAATTGAACTAAATTGGATCCTTGTCAGCACGAAAAAGAAAAAGAAAAAGAAACACTGTTCCTAAACTTATTTTTTGGATTTTCTTATTTTTGGTTTTTAAAACCCAGAAGGGATCAATCTTTCATTTTTTTTGTACCTTCATATTTTATATAGGACTTTTGATTATTTTATAAAGAGTATTACTATACATAAATGGTGCTCACATTTAATAGATTTATCTTTCTAAATCCCACATTTAAGATGATAAATCAAATAAAGTCAAGCATTGAAAAGGTATGGATTAAATTGAATTGTACCTTTACTTTATTTTTTGACATACAAATCCAAATTTCAGAAATTAAAGAATTTATTTCTTGCCTTATTTTTAAAAGAATTTTCAAAAAATAAAAATTCTAATGTCATATTAAAAAGAATATATTATCGTTGTTTGTTTTCTTAAAAGTTAAAGAAAAAGGACTAGCATTTATCTCTTCTTGACTCGTAGATATAAAACTTCTTCCAAAGTAATTCCAAAATATTTTCAAGCAAACCATCATGGTATTTTTGGTCATTGGATGGGGGTACCGGGTACGGTTAAACGAAATCAAGGAAAATATATAGGCATACAATATATTTGATTAATTAGTGAGTTCAATCTTATTCAATTTAACATATAAAAAAAATGATATTTTATTTATTATTTTGTGTCAACCCATTCTTAGTCTGATGGGTAATATCATATATGTGACGGGGCCAGGTTGGAAAATTGTTCATTAATCGTAGACTGAATTATCCAAATGATCACTGAACTTAGCAAAAAGTTTTCACAGATATTCTTCTTCGTCTATTGGATACTAAGTAATAATTTTGAGTTAACGAACGAATAAATGATAGACATGAAGTGTAAATGTAATCAAGGATTGGATCTTTGACTATATTGTGGAAATTCATATGTAACTTCATACACCTTAAAGTTCATAGGATGAAAAGAGGTTTTTTGAGAACCTTATCTTGCCTAGCATAAGTCTAATGGATTTACTTAAATTGAACTAAATTGGATCCTTGTCAGCACGAAAAAGAAAAAGAAAAAGAAACACTGTTCCTAAACTTATTTTTTGGATTTTCTTATTTTTGGTTTTTAAAACCCAGAAGGGATCAATCTTTCATTTTTTTTGTACCTTCATATTTTATATAGGACTTTTGATTATTTTATAAAGAGTATTACTATACATAAATGGTGCTCACATTTAATAGATTTATCTTTCTAAATCCCACATTTAAGATGATAAATCAAATAAAGTCAAGCATTGAAAAGGTATGGATTAAATTGAATTGTACCTTTACTTTATTTTTTGACATACAAATCCAAATTTCAGAAATTAAAGAATTTATTTCTTGCCTTATTTTTAAAAGAATTTTCAAAAAATAAAAATTCTAATGTCATATTAAAAAGAATATATTATCGTTGTTTGTTTTCTTAAAAGTTAAAGAAAAAGGACTAGCATTTATCTCTTCTTGACTCGTAGATATAAAACTTCTTCCAAAGTAATTCCAAAATATTTTCAAGCAAACCATCAGGTATTTTTGGTCATTAGATGGGGGTACCGGGTACGGTTAAACGAAATCAAGGAAAATATATAGGCATACAATATATTTGATTAATTAGTAAGTTCAATCTTATTCAATTTAACATATAAAAAAAATGATATTTTATTTATTATTTTGTGTCAACCCATTCTTAGTCTGATGGGTAATATCATATATGTGACGGGGCCAGGTTGGAAAATTGTTCATTAATCGTAGACTGAATTATCCAAATGATCACTGAACTTAGCAAAAAGTTTTCACAGGGTTACTGAACTTTAAAAATCACCTAATTCATCACTGAATTTTGTAAAAGGTTTCCACAGGGTCGCTGAACTTTAAAAATCACCACATTCATCACTAAATTTTGCAAAAGATTTTCATAGGATCATTGAACTTACAAAAAGTTTCCCAAAGTTAGTGATGAATTAAGTGATTTTTAAAATTCAATAACCCCAAGGAAATATTTTGCAAAGTTCAGTGATGAATTGGATGATTTCTAAAATTCAGTAATTTTATGAAAACTTTTTACAAAGTTCAATGACCATTTGGGTGATTCACTCTTAACCCCTAGGTATACAAAAAAAGAACGTAGTGATTAGCACATGCAACCAATACCCTCTTTATTAAATCCATGGATCATGCAACCTTGAATAGTGGCAGATTCTCGAGAAACCAGAATATCTTTTTCTTCTTGAAGATAATATAAACAAATAGGGAATATACTTAACCAATGAAATCACAACTTACAACCACATTGAATATAACTACTAATAATACAGTAACGTATATGCTTCTAATACCTAGAATATTCTTGGATGGGGGCCAATTATTTTCTCTTGAATTAGGGTTTTGTAATCTAAGAATTTCCTCCACGAAGACAATGGAACAAATTTTGTCTTTTTACGTTTGTTGGCATTTAGCATTGTCTTTTGAGTGGTAGCTGCCGTACCTTAATTGTAGGTTGGAATTTATAATGAAATATCACAATATTAGACGATATTAACTTTAGTTATTATAATGTATTTGATAGAGTGAATTAGACTATATTAAATGAATAACATTATTCATAGTCAACTATTATAATAATCATCTTGTGTATCAGCTTGTTATTTGAGGCATAACGTGGATTTACCCTAATGGCCTAATCAAATACCTTATAACATGGGTTGGTAAGGGTGATTTCTTCTTGAATTCAAACATTAACCTCCCAAAACTACAATTCCACATGTTATTTTGAAGAATTTGTGTGCAAGATGATGTAGGTAAGTTTCGTTCATAAAATTACAAAATACACCATTCAGAAATCATAATTCTACGTAGTGTTCACTATCCAAAACTCTTTTTTCGAAAAGCATGATTGTCCAATAGGGACTTTTATTATAAATGCAGTAGACCCTACTACCACCTATAAGCACTAGTCATTGTACTAAATAGCATTGCACAATAGCAATTCATATAACTTTTTTTTCCTGAAAAGAACCCACATTAATTTGAGGGATGACATAACTAGAACCATTTAAAAAATATATATATATATATATATATTTTAAATATATTTTCATTGTAATAATTGTGTTGCCAAAGAAGAGCTCCCCAAAGCCAAAATTTCTATGAAAATGCATGTGAATTTTGGATCTAGACACTAAAAGGAAATATGTTCATTTGCACCATCTTTTATTACACACACACACACACACACTTTGCTCTCTCTACATACAATGAAGTAATTAACACATAACTTCTTGTGAAGGAATAGTGGATATCCTACAACCTGTGGAATAAAATTAGCTGAGCATGGACCATAAATTAACACAACCTTTACCAAATATTTAGCCAGTTGTTCTAGAAATGGATACTCCATTAATTCCATTAATTTGTTTCGTTAAATTGAATGAATATATTAATTTCTCTGTCTACAATAAAACATTAGGGGCTATTCTCTTTGCTGTTTTTAAGTCGTTTTCTGTTTTCGATTTTTCAAAACAGTGAAAACGCGTTCTCCTCCCATTTTCGAAAATGACTCTTCGAAAAAAAAATGTACTAAAAACACAAAACGTCAAAAAAGACGTTTTGTACATTTTCACGGGAAAATTGAAAACACACAAAACAAACCATTTTCCATTACCGTGCGTAAGAGCAAAGAACCAATGAAGACTCGCTACCTTCTTCCTCAACAATCGACCACCACCCACCACCTAGAACACTAGATTTTACAACCATTCGAACTCCCTCACTTTCCTCTTCAACCTCTTGTCATCACCTGACCACGAAGTTGTCCAAAACAACTCTAATCACCCCAAAACCACGCTACTAGTCACGATTTTCTCCATATTTCTAATGCCGTCGGCCACCGTTTTCGAGCGCGGACCACCACCATTCCACTCCTCCCAACCAGGCGCATCCAGTACCACCATGGGTTACCTGCAATTTTGTCCAGATTCGAATGAGCTCGTTAAAGCAATCCGTGAGTTGTGTGGCAGATTCGGTCCCAACAAAATTGATGAAATTTTTTTGATGAAAACAATCAATTATGCTTTCCAAACTTCAAGGTTGGTTTTTTGAATGGGTTAAGTTTAGTTTTTGCACATTTATTTATGGTTTCTTAAATGTTATTGAATTTGTTGGCTACTTACTGTTATTGAAATTTTCGAAATTGGATGTTGAAAATGAGGCGACTTTCATTACCTTGTTGGCTATTTAATGTTTCTTAAGGAGTCTGTAAACTGGTAGTCTTAGTTTGGATAAGAAATTTTTGAAGTCTTTTTGCTGGAGATAGGTCTCATTATCAGATGAATGAGATTGAATTCAAATCACTAGGAATTGGCAAACACTCATGTATTATCACAAATCTGATTATGTCCATTGGATTTAGACTTTATTCTATTTTTCTCCTTATTTTCAGTATGCATGGTAGTTTTTGTGAATTATTCATTTGTTGCTAAAAGTTCTTATGAGATACACTTGGGAACATTATTTCGAATCAAAGGCTTTAGGCATTTACATTTTACAGCATATTATGCGAGGATTTGATAAAATTTATTGAATTATCAAATTTCTTGAATAAAATATTATAAAAAATATTCTCAAAATTTTAAAGTAAGCTCATTTTTCAGTTCTATGTTTCCAAAAACTGTTTTCCAGAATGACAAAAAGAACGGGTTTTCAATAATTTCAAAACAACCACTCAAAACTCAAAACTACAAAACTGAAATACGAAGAGAACAACTCCTTATATTCTAAAACTTTGCATTAAAAAGTATGGAGTTGAGATCTTCGAACTCAAGTTTTGTATTATTTGCGCATCACGTTAAGAAAGAGGTATAGTTCAAATAAGTTTTTAAATTGACCATTTATTTATGTTTCAATTTTCAATTTTGATTTCATTTTCAAGTTTTAATTATAAGATTTTTAAAAATGCATTTGATTTGTCATTCTGAAAGATCATTTTTAAAAATAGAAAACCAAATTAACTTTAGTTTGAAATTTCGAGAAATTATTTTATGGCATTTTATTTCATGAAATTTGATTATTCAGTAAAACTTAACAATTTTGTGTTGCTACATTATCAAGTAGTACACACATACCCCCCTCAATTAAGTGTGGGCGGAGAGAGGTGAATTAAAATTTTTAGAAAATCAATTAGAAAGAAGTTTTTAGAAAATCTTCTCTCTTAAAAAAGGAATCTTTGTATTACTATTATTTTATCTTAATGTTTATGTCTCTTTGTTTTCTCTTACAATCTTTAGGATATTTTATCAAAAACCTCCGACACTAAAAGGTAGAAAGCTCGATGATTTGCTTTTTAATCTATAAAGAGGAGTTACTTATATTTCTGTCTAGTACGGATAACATGTGATTTTCGATAACAGTTAATCTATCAATTTTTCAATTTTCTAAACAAATATTAATAAAATCTTTAAAACTTTCTACTGAACAACAAAGCAAAGTAGATGAAATATAATTGTCTAATAGCATAAGATATTAGAATTTAAGAACAATATGTTTGTAATGGTCTTAGAGTATTTTACCATTCAACAATTAATTCCTTCATTTTTTTAAACTCTCTCTTAACTTTTTTTCTTGATCTTCTAAAAAAAAGGCTTAAGACTATAGTTAAAAATATTTTCGTCATGTTTAAAAAGGTTTAAACAAACTCCCAAAATTAGGATACAAAAATAGCAAGCTTAACTCAGAGGATTACTTTATCTTTTTCATCATGGAATTCAGAATAACGAGGCTAAGAGTGTTATATATAAAAATAGAAAAGATAATTTCTTTTGAATAAATTAATTGTTTACTTGGTGTTTCCTTTGTTAGGTCTTGCCTGAAAATAAATAAGGTAAAAGAAAATTACAAACAAGAAGATTGAAAAGAGCTTACTTTATCCTGAAGTCTTTGAATGTATAGAGATGTCTTTGAATTTACAGAGTTTGTGAGAGGAAATTTTTTAATACAATGGTCATAGTGTGCTTTGTTTTTCTTCTTCATGTGTGTTCATTTGTGAGTGGTATTGGTATTTATAGACATTAGGACATCATGTCTATTATTTTGATACTGTGTAGCTTTCTGTATGTGTGATTTACAATTAAAGAAATGAATCAATACTATAAAACTTTATAGGTTTGTGATTTATAATTAAAGAAAATAAATGAATAATGTACATCTTTACAATTGTGTTAGACTTATTCCGAAAATTTTGTCTTTACGTTTCTTCTTTTGAACTTTCTTTTTCTTGATAATTGTCTTTTAGTCATCATTTCTCTGCATTTTGCTTTTTCTTTACGTCTCTACTTCTTTTTCAATTATTGCATCTATTTATCCACCATTTCTATGCAGGCTTTTTCTAGCTTAGCATCCATTTTATAGTCTTTGCCATCGGATATGTATTCTCCTTCTTCTCTATCTGATTGGGTCTCTATAAATTCTCCATTAGTTTCCTTGAAACGCCATCAAATATAAATTCTTTTGTTCAACATTCGGTATTGGAATTTTTCCTGTTTTGATTTTTATAGCAATGTGCTCTTGGCATAAAATGACTCCGTTATTCCATTATGCTATAAGTCCGAAATCATTACTTTGAACTTTCATCATTGTTGTGGTTTCTGAGATCCGTCTTTCATAATCAATCAATCTAATTTTTATTTTAGTATTCGTCTTTGAAGAGGGTCCAAATCTTTTGGCTCCTTCATATATTAAAATATAATGATAGCATGGAATTATAATACCGTTATTTATAAGAAGGGGTAAGGAAATGAATTGAATCATCAAAGGATGGTCTTTTAATGGATCAAGAATTCGTTTAAGCTTTGGTGGGAAAATCTAAAAGATTTGTTTAATACATATATAGTATTATCTATCATATCAAACAGTAAAGTTAAATAAAAAAGGTCTTCTTCTTCTTCTTCTTCTTCTTCTTCTTCAAGGATTGTATAATCAAAGGAAATTGTAGGACAATTATGTTTAAGAAATGTTAAATTTTTAGCTGATTCGTATTTAAGACCGTGTTTAAGAAAGTATCTGTTTTCATTGTGATATTAGCTTAAAATTTGAGAAAAATCTATAATTTCTTGTACAACTGAATTCTTTATAGAACTTCGAACAATACTATCACAATTACCAATTTTTTTGTTATAATTCATATAAAGTCTTTTTGCCCTAAAGCTGTAGGATATGCTAGTTCAATAAGTTTTTCTATTTTATCAGAATAATTTCTACTTGTGGAAGTAATGTCTTTAGAAATGGGTCTTTCAAGAGTATCTCTAGAACTAAGTCTTTTTAGACTATCTTGCAGCTGAAGAATCTCATTTTCATACTTACTAATAGTCTGTTGGGACGAAGATATTTCATTTTCAAGGATCTGTCGTTTTTCTTCTAATGAATGCTTTTCTAAGATTCAAATTTCAAACAACTTTGGTCATAGTTTCACAACTATCACAAAGTTGTATTGATGAGGATGAAGATGGAGCTTGAGAAATAGTGATTTGCATTATTTATCTAACTCTTTCAGATATATATAAAAGTCAAGTCCTATCATTTCTTTATAGAAATTTAAAGTTTTTTAAAGTGTATAAAATCTTTTGAAAAAGGGATCATGAAATCTTTGTAATTGTTGCAGTACTTCTTGCCAATAATTATATATACCAGACTTTCTACTTTTAATTACTGCAAAGAAACTAAAATTTTTGCTTTCTACTTAATTGTGAATCTGTCTAAAATGATTATCTAAGACATCAATGCTGTCTAATTTTGGTCTAGAGTCACGTGCCATCTAGAATTATCTTGTAGACAACGCTCCCTTTCTAGTAGTCTTTCTAAATTATTTCTCTGAATCGGAGATTAGGGGGCCAATCTTAAAGTGACAATCCCAAAGCTCATCATCTTCTGATCCGTCAGCACCATGAAGATATTGTGTTAGAAAATTAATAACTTGTCTACTTAAATTGTCTGTTAAAATATAATTTTTTCCATTTTGTATTAATTTTATAACTATTTAGTATCTTATATAATTTTAAGCATCTTTTATATCTTATCTTGTCAAAATTTGTCTTATTAAGAAATTTTACTATAGCCTCACAGTCTATTCTTATTATAAATTTAGTGTTTAAGAATAATTTAAAACTTTCTATACCATATATGATGGTCATTATTTCATAATCTAAACAAGTTAAATATTTTCCTTTTATCTTATATTTTTTGTTAGAATATCTACAAATTTTTTTCTTCCTTTTTATCATTATATTTATTTAGTTTGGAATATAAAATTCATCCTCATTCTAATTCACATCCATCTATTTCTATTATTTTATATTCATTATCTAATAGTAATTTTAATGGTGGCAAATTTTTAACTTCTCCTTTTATGCTTTTAACAAATTCTATATCTGATTGATTTAATTATTTTTGTTTCTTACTAGACAATTTACTATACAATAGTCCTACTTTCTTGTCTAAGCCTTTAATAAAATGTCTGGCAAAATTTAATATTCTTAATAAGGCTTGTAATTTTTCAGTTTCTTCAATTTTACCTAAAAATTGTAAAATTGTCCATACTATTCATGGTTGCAATTGGATCTTTCATTCTCCTAGAATTATTCCTAAAAATTCAATTTTTTGATTATTTATTTCAATTTTCTTTTTACTTATAATTAAGCCATTTTCTATGAACTTATTCAAAGTTATCTCCGAATGTTCATATGTTCTTTATTATTTTTACTATGTACCAAAAGATCATCTATAATACATAAACAAATGAAAGAGAATTAAATATGCTATCCATTTGTCTTTAAAAAATAAAAGGTGCATTTTTTTAAAATCGAAAGGCATAACTAACCATTCAAAATGTCTTCATGAAGTAGTAAAAGCTATCCATAAAATAGAATCTTTTGCCATTTTTATTTGCCAAAATTCAGATTTACAATCAAATTTAAAAAATATCTGGCTATTTTGTATTTTATTTATAATATGTATTATCATTTAATTGTTAATAATTTATAACTATTCTTGCTTTTCCTCTTTTAATTTTATTATGATTTCTAACGATAAAGGTTACTGATTTGTGTTGACTACTAGATGGTCTTATTATTTTTAAATTTAATAACTCTTTAATCTTTATATTAACATCTTCTATATCCTGATTTGTATGTTTTATTTCTACTGTTCTTATATTTTCATTTATAATTTATAATTTAGCTTTTATTTTATTTTCATTCCAATGTTTTATAGGGTATTCTCGTATTATTTAAATTCTTTCAGCTAGTTCTACGATCTTATCTATACTATCTATTTTAAAAGATGTCTTATTAAAAATTATTAATTCTTTATTTATTTTAGGTTATAAATTCAACATTGTTTTCGAAAATATAAGACCAAACATGTATTTAGATATTTTACAAAATTGAAAACTAAAAGCAGTTTGAAAACTGTAAATCAACCGTGCCCCTTAACTTCTTGGAAAATTGCCAGTTTGCCACTCCAAATAACTCTGAATAATTACGAACTCTTATGTTCATTGCCATTAGTTGAACCCATTCAAAAGTTTTTATATGATTGCCTTAATTTTGTTATTTCTAGCACATAAATCATAATGATTATTGTTGAATCGTTGATGACAAAACTGACACAACACTTTTTGATCAACTTTTTGAAACCATGTTGCTTACTCAACTTCAAAAAGATGGAAATATGGCGAATCTAGTCAACTGTCAGAAGAGATGGGGGATGGATCGATTGAAGATTTTCCAATGTGAAAGTTAAAGAGGCCATAGTTTTGGCCTAGCTAGTGACTATTTGGGATATAAGATAGAGGAATGCTACAGTGAGAAGGTGAAAATCCAGAGTTTGGAACTAAGATGATACGTGTCATCTGATTATTGGATATACTATTAAAAAAAAAAAAACCAAGAAAACAAGCACTGACACTTGCACCTATTTCCAATGCCTAGGTTTAAGCCATGGCAAAGTAGCAACACACTGTAGAGGAATACTATAATGCTAACGTGAAAATCCATGGATTGGAATCAGATGGCACGTGTCATCTGATTATTGGACAGACTATATTAAAAAAAAAACCAAGGAAACAGGCCCTGATACTTGCACTTGTTTCCAATGCCTGGGTTTAAACCCTAGCAGAGTAGCAATACACTAAAGATGAATGCTACAGTGACCATGAAAATCTAGGGTTTGGAACCAGATGACACGTGTCAGCGTGTTATCGGACAGACTATTAGGATTGTGTATTTTTCTTATGGCCTCACGTCCTCTACACATTGTAACAAGTAAGCTAACAATGCTTAGGCGTTCCAATCATCTGTGATTCTAATTGGTATTTAAAGCTTGTTTAAAAACGATTTTTTGATCGAATATGTGGTTTAAAAAAAAAAAAAAAACGTAAGTCTCATATATATGCTCCCGTTTGGCCTCCATTTATTTTCATTCCATTATGTTATATTTTTTTCTCTCCTATTTTCAACCACATAATTTTTTATAAAATAATATTATACGTAAATCAAAAAAATTTCTCTATTTTTCAACCACTCATTTAAAAAAAAAAAAAAACATTATTTCATCCATTTTTGGAAACAAAAAACGAGGGCCAAACAGGGACATATGTGTCATATAAAATGATTTATTAAAATTTATTAAATAATAGTAAAAAAAATCTTCAATCAATATAAATGTAAAAGTTATATACATATGAATATATAATTTACCACAATCCAAAATAACAAGATTTTTTTTATTTTTTGGGAATCATATACATACGGTCAAGTTTCAAGTTTTTACGAACTTAAGCAAAACAAGATGAAACTTATATGTAAAATATGATTAAACAGTAAATACAAGTTTTGAACTTAGGCGAAGCTTATGGAAAGTTTTTAAAACAATGATTTTTAGAACTATTTTTAACAAAACTACTTTTCGAACTCTTAAAAAAATAAAGAGTATGTACTTAGATTGTATAAATTTAAATTTTGCAAAATAAATTGATAAGACCTAACAATAAAAGTATATATTATGCTTAGCCTAATCTAGACATCAATTGAAAAAATATCAGATTAGCGGTTCAATAGCTGGCTCGTTCCAAGGTCAAATTTTAGTTAAAAAGGGTAATTTTTAAAACAAATAGTGTATTAATTTGATATACCAAATATATATTTTATTGCCATGTTTATTAGTGGACAATTGTCATAGTGGTCAAGCTTTCAATTATCATGTATCGAGTATAGAATTCGAATTTTACCTATTGCAAATGTCTTATAAAATTTTTATTTCGAATCTTAGCTATTGCAAATGTATTATAAAATTTTTCTTTCGGCCAATTTGATAGCTAAAAAAATTAAAAACGAGCAATTTAAGTTCTTGGAATCAAACCCTGCACATCAAACATAGAAAGCTAGTGCTGTAGCACATGAGCCATGTTTAAATTGCATACATTTGTAAATATTTAACGTGATTGACAAGATTTTATAATCCTTTTTTTTTCGACGGATCCAAGCCTTTTAGGGGCTAGACTGTCTTGTCATGGTTTCTAATTGGATTGTGCTAGAAGTGTGCACGCTACCTCTGAGCTCTAATCTCACTAAATCGTCATTATTGTTATGTTGTAATTGGATATCTGACTATCATTTACCAAGCAATTGGCAAGGCCTTGGGTCACATGGCCGAGGACCAAGGAGATGGGGTATTGTCCCTAGGGGTGTCAATGAGTCGAGTCGAGTCGAGCTTGTCCAAAAATGGGTGAGCTCAGCTCAGCCAACGAGCTCATGAGCCGAGCCGAGCCCGACTCGTGAGCACATGCCTTTTTTTTTTTTCATTTTTTGGAAACAAATAAGTAAATTGGAAAATAAAAAAGTAATTTAAATTTTTAAATTTTTATATATAAAAAATTAGGTAAAAAATTTAAACTCTCCTCCTTTATCTGGGTTTGGGACCGGCTACTTAAATTTAGAGTAGGCGGAATTAAAAATTGTGTTGTTTGTTTTTTTATTTCGTTGTTCGTGTACAATTTTTTAAAGAAAATTTAAAACAGTATTAAAAATTATTTTTTCAAGCGACGCTGCGCGTCCCTTGCATATAATTTTCGAAGTAAATCCCTTCTAAAAATTGAAAGGATAATTGAATGTCCTTTCAATTGTCAGAAGTCTTCACTTCGAAAATTATATAGAAGTCACTTCGAAAATTATATTTTCGAAGTGAAAGACTTTCGACAATTGAAATGGCAATCATTCGATTAACCTTTCAATTTTCAGAAGGAATTTACTTCGAAAATTATATGCAAAGGTACACACAACGTTGTTTAAGAAAAGAATCAAAAGTATAGACATATAGTAGTAATAGTACCAAATACTAACAACAATTTAACTAAATTGGCGAAAAGAACTTTTTTTTTCTTTTTTTCTTTTAACTAAAAGAGAGAAAAAAATAAAAATGAAATCTTTCTTTTTTTTTATTTTTTTTAAAATAGATAAAATATAAACCCTCCTCCTTTATTCGGGTTTGGGACTGCCTACTTAAATTTTCAGTAGGTGGAGTTAAAAATTGTATACGAACAATTTATTGTAGCATGTACAATTTTTTAAATAAAATTAAAAGTAACAATAAGAAAAAAAAAGTATCATCAATATAATTAAATCAAATATCACTTACTTGACGACATGTAATTTTGGTATATTTATCTTGTAGTCGAAAATGAGCGTCTTGCCAATCCTTAACGCACATTAACCCTTCTAAAATATCTTCTTTCAGTCGGCTCCTGACCTCGCTCAAAACTCTTTTACCTGCACTAAAAGCAGATTTCGAAGCAACAGTGCTAACCGGAGGTGTCAGCAGATTTTTTGCAATCGCAGACATAACTGGCCTACGTCGTTCATACCTTCGCCAGAATTCAATTACTTCGTCTGAACTTTTTTTAATTGTTTTATCTGTTGGCATATTCTGGTTGAAATAATCGATTAATTCAGCAGGCAATGCATTATGGCTTGAGCCCGTAGATGTTTGATGAGAATGAGATACAGATGGTGACGACATAACAGTGACAGTAGATGAACACATTGCAGATGAATCATATCTATATGAATTAATGACTTGAAATAAATTAAATATTTTCGCATCTTCTTCTTCAATTTCAGCGGAAAGAGTAGGTGCAGATGGTACCAGACTAATATTGGTACCCATTCGGTTCGCATATAATTCATACATTTCACATAATGTTTGCTCTAAATTTCTATATGTGATAGGTGTATCAAATGTTAAGGCGTTTGAAATTTGATTAATTATATATTTAGTTCCCGATAAATTATATTAAGGGTCCATCACGCATGCTAAAAGGAAATAATATAGGCAAGTCTTCCCAATATTTTTTAAATGTTAATTTCATAGCAATTATAACTTCACTAAAATTAGAGTCATTTTGTATTTATGAAATGTTCTTGCAATTATATAAAAACGTTCAAGCACCATACAGTTGGTGGGATAGTAAACGCCCGATAAAATTTTAGTAGTTTCATAAAAAGATGTCAAAAATCTTTTAACTTTTAAAGCTATTTGCCAATCACGTTCAATCAACATACCCTCGTCATCACTTCTAACATGTCTATTGTTATAAAAGTGAGTTATTAAATGTTCAAAACCTTCACATTACTTTAATAACAAGTAAGTAGAGTTCCACCCGTGACTTACGTCGCTAACAAATATTTTAGCATTTTGCACTCCTATTTCAGCACAATAATCTTCAAATGCTTGTTTTCTACTTGGAGAAATTGTGATATATATTAGTGCATTCCTAATATTTTGAAATTCATCCTTTATATGTTTTAAACTATTTTGGATAATTAAATTCAAAATATGACATACACAACGAATATGAAACAAATACCCACCAAAATCAGGTTGCAGTATCCTATGCAATTTATTGACAACTACTTTATTAACATTAGCATTATCGAAAGTAAATGAACGAATTTTTCTTTCGCAATGATATTCTCTAACAATACTAATATTAGCATTAAATATATTATTAGCGTTATAAGAAAACTCAATAATTCTAAAAGCAATAATTTTTTTATGCATGCACCAAAGTAGGTCTATATAATGTGCAGTTGTAGTTATATATGCTCTTTTATTAATCCCTTCCCATATATCCGAAATTAAAGATATGACACCCCCATATTTTTGCAAATCAATAATTAATTGTTGTTTTGTTTCAGTAAAATATTGTATTGTATAGGAACGAAGAGTGTTTCGACTTACCATAACGTACCTTGGCTGCAGATATTCTTTCACATACGAGACGTAGTGTTGGTTGTCAATTAATGTCAAAGGCAACTTAGCACCAACAACAAGCTTCACCATTCCGGTTCGAGCTCTCTCCTTCGAATACACCCATGTGGATAGGGGTGCAGCAGAACCACCGGCATCTGGACTGCCAATTGCAATTATGTTTGACAGCCTGGAATAAGTCCGTGTTTAGCCGCACATACTTTGTAATGACGATTGAGATCAGTGGTACCAATTCCTCTTTGCCATTCCGATCTTTGTTGGCCGTATTTACATACTGCTTTGGATTCTGGGACTCCATTGACAATTTTTTCAGTTGAAATCAACTTAAAGTGATTCCAACATTTTGCTTGTTTTTTCCCCTTTAGCTTTCCCCTCGCATCAGGAATGTTTGATTCAGCCTCTTCTTCCTGATCGTGTTCCGCTTCGGGAACGTCAATATCATCCAAAATTAATTGGATAATTTGGATTGCCGCTTACATGATGAAGATCCAAATCTGGAATATCTTCAGGTAGGGGTACGTCATTTAGACGTTCAAATTGATTCCGAAATTGACTTTGCGGTGTTATAGGCGATTCGTTTCCTCCCACACCGAACAAGTTTTCGACAAATGTGCGTGAATCCATTTGTTTAATTGTAATAAGTAATAACTAGCAAAAGAATAATTGTATAAATGTAGTGAGAAATGAAAATTGGATGAAATTTCAATAAATATAGTGAGAACCGAGAAATGAGAAATGGATATTGTATAAATTGTATATAAAAATTGCACAACTATCAACACAACACAAGAGAGTTGAGTGAAAGACAAGTAAGAGTTGAGTGTGAATTGTAGAAAATTTTGTGGCTAAATGCCACTATTTATAGTAGAAGAAGAGTGAAGAAAAAAAAAATAAAACTTAAAGAATCGAAATGGTCACTGAAAAAATTCAGTGATCGTTAATGATCCTATAAAAAAAAATAAAAATTCAGGGATTGAAACGGTCATTGAAAAAAAAGTGACTGTTTCGGTCACTTTTTAAATGAGCCCACGAGTTAGCTCCCCCACCAAACTGGCCGGCTCGGCTCGCACTCGGGCTCGTGTTTTTATGAGCTCGAGCTGCCCACGAGCTCCGTTTTCACGAGCTGACGAGCCGCTCGACCCATTTGCCACACTTAATTGTCCCTAAGATTTTACTATTAACACTTCCATCCTAGGCTCGAGGTGTAATCTATCCTGGCAAAATTAGGATTCCCATGCCGTACAACTCAACATTTTAGAAAGGTGACGGCCACTGGATTAACAATAATAACTCCATTTAACAGATGCTTTTTGTTGTAGGTACAACATATTGTACAAAACTTTTTTTACACACATACATGCAACGGGGCGGGGGCGGGTGTCGTGATTAAAATAATCACGGACCCTACTATTGTGAGGGAGTGTGAAAAATGTGGTGAAAATAAATGCTATACACAGCTTTTTTCTTAACTGATTGTGATGCGTGATGGGAAAAGTCTTTATCATATCTTAGCCTGTTGACACACCATTAAAAATAAATAATTAAGCTTCAATCAAACTCTTATCCTATCAACATAATCAAAATCAATCCTTTGATAATCTTACTTGACTGTTACAACATGTCCATGCCTCCAATATGTAAATTACAAAACAAACAGTGGAATATTGTCGAAAATAACAAAGAAAAAGGACCAAAATCGACTATCTTTTTTCTCTATAGTGTACTTCAAGATTATACCGGTAATCGTTACAAAAATTACATATTTTCACAGGAAAATCAGTGAGTCGACAACGTATTGGTGGTGAAAAATGTGGTGAAAATAAATGCTATACACAGCTTTTTTCTTAACTGATTGTGATGCGTGATGGGAAAAGTCTTTATCATATCTTAGCCTGTTGACACACCATTAAAAATAAATAATTAAGCTTCAATCAAACTCTTATCCTATCAACATAATCAAAATCAATCCTTTGATAATCTTACTTGACTGTTACAACATGTCCATGCCTCCAATATGTAAATTACAAAACAAACAGTGGAATATTGTCGAAAATAACAAAGAAAAAGGACCAAAATCGACTATCTTTTTTCTCTATAGTGTACTTCAAGATTATACCGGTAATCGTTACAAAAATTACATATTTTCACAGGAAAATCAGTGAGTCGACAACGTATTGGTAGTATGAGTGGAAGAGGAGCCATCCAGGGAATGAGAGTGAACATCTCCACCGTCACTATGGTTACCTCGGTCATCAGTACGTACTTCTTTATATTGCTGCTTTTGTTTAGGGGCCGTTGATGTGCCCGGGAAGGGTTGTGGTAGTGTAGCAATTGGCGCGTAGATTCTATTAGATGTGGCAGAAACACCAGATGCCTCCCCAGATGCTGAGGTCGTAGCCATTGTAGCATATTCCGGTGGTGGCACCCATATTCCTCCCACCACAACAAACTGGGGTGGCTGTGGATTATTGTTATTGTGTATTGAGTGGTTTGGTGATCTTCTTGTGTGCAACCGATATTTCTGCAATTAATAACATGTAAACTTGGTGGTACTGATTTTAATACACGTACAACACAAAAGTAGAGGCTTGCTTTGAAAGCCATGTATGAGATATGGCCCAAGATGCTTGGACAAAGCTATGAAAATCTTCTTTCACAAGCCAAAAATCCAATACAAAATCTACATTTAAAATAATTATTATTTCTATTCCAACTTTATTAGTTCTTATCTTCAGATGGAAGTTTTCACCAAATTCCAAGAAATTCTCCAGCAAACTATTCAAGAACTTATCCATAGATGCTATTCCAATTCGGCATATATTTTTCGTAGTTGATTGAGAAGGACAGTAGTGAGTTGACTTAAAAATTTTGGCCTGAATCAGTAATTCTGCTATTCTCATTCAGAACAATCACATAATTGAAACGTACTATAAAAAATTATGGCCTAAATCAGTAATTCTGCTATTCTCACATGATTGAAATCCACTTAAAATTGTCAAAAAATTGAAAGAAAAAGAGAGGCGGGGGGGGGGGGGGGGGGGGGGGGTTTCAGGACCTTGCAACATGTACACTATAGTGTACACTTTAGTTTACACCTTGTCACGTGACATTATCCGGTTGGACAGTTTCAATTTCAAGCAGTTTTCCCATCCGATTGACACTTGACAACAATGCAAGGGTCAATTAATGTGCCGAAAATCAGTGTACAAATTGTAAAGTTCAATCGATAAGGACCTTGCTACATGTACACTATGGTGTACATTAATTTATACTTTGCCACATGACGTTAACCTATTGGGCAATTTAAATTTCAAACGGTTTTCCCATCCAATTGACACTTGACAACAATGCAAGTGTCAAACAACGTGTTGAAAATCAGTGTACAAATAGCAAAGTTCAATCGGTAAGGACCTTGCTACATGTACACTGTGGTGCACACTTTAGTTTACACTTTGTCACGTGACATTACCCTGTTGGACAGTTTAAATTTCGAACTATTTTCCCATCCGATTGACACTTGACAACAATGCAAGTGTCAAACAACGTATCAAAAATTGTGTACAAATAGCAAAGTTCAATCGGTAAGAACCTTCCTACATGTACACTATTGTGTACACTTTAGCTTACACTTTGTCAAGTAACAATACACAGTTGGACAGTTCAAATTTAAAACAATTCTCCCATCCAATTGAAACTTGACAACATTGCAAGTGTCAAACAACGTGTCATAAATTAGTTTACAAATAGCAAAGTTCAATCCTTAAGAACCTTGCTACATGTACACTGTGGTGTAAACTTTAGTTTACACTTTGCCACGTGACACTAACCACTTGGATAGTTTATATTTCAAACAATTTTCCCGTCCAATTGACACTTGACAACAATACAAGTGTCAAACAAAGTGTCAAAAATCAGTGTAAAAATAGCAAAGTTCAATTGGTAAGAACCTGCTACATGTACACTATGG
>NC_036247.1:9163069-9218753 GCF_002742605.1 Olea europaea var. sylvestris | reverse complement strand
TGATTCCATTTGGTTGGTTTAATGAAGAATTTGTTGTTTCTAGAGTTTGATGTTACTCCTTCGAAATCAATTCGACAGAATCACCTGAATATAAAGAATTAATCAACAGGATGTAAACAGTAATTCGAGCCCACCGATTTCACGATATTTCCTTAAAACGAATTTGCTGCCTTCAATGGTGGTAAAGGCTTCCAGCAATCGTTTTCCAGAATATAACGAATTTTCGTCTCCTACGAAAGCAGCATTATAATCTGCAGGAGTTCTAACGAACTCAACGAAGTGTGTTTTATTTCGAGACAATATCAGAACGAGAGATAAGGGAATGAGATTCAAAGCACAGAAAGTTTGCAATGAAAATGGTGTGAATTTTCTGGTAGAGAGGCTGGCTATTTATAGACTTGGTCGTGGCCATTCGAACAGTCATCACCTTTCAGACAAACCTCAAAATTCGAACAGACATGATGTTTTTAAAAGTCGCGTCTGTTAAGTCGGTTAACAGTCGACTGTTTGGTCGGAAAACAGATGACTGTTAAAAGAAAATAAAACACCCGGAATAAGCCAAAATTTAAATTTCATATTTTAAATAAATTTTGTCCAAAAAGTTAATATAGTGCAAATGTCCACCCACACCGAACGGATTCGGACACGGGCACGTGCGTGTGGGTTTATGACCGAACCCAATAAGATGTAGGTTTTCCCCATTCCAAAGACTATTGGTATCCCTTGGGGCCCAAACCCAATTCCAAACTTCCACCTTATAAACCACACCAAAGTTTCCTAACTTTCCTATATGGGATAAGTGTTTGTAAAATCAAATTATTCCATAATACTTAGTTTATGTAGGTTACTTTAACACTTAATATTTCATTCAATTTTAAATGGTTTTCGATAAATAAATATATCACGTTAATCATCTTGCGGAATAGAACGTGAATATACTAGGTCCCGTATTAATTAAAAGGTGGGTCCCACTAAAATTTGGGCTCAAAGTTGACCCATTTTATAACCATTTTTTCCAACAGAATTTAGGAGTTGACGGAGTCGAATTATGCTAAAACGGTTGGTTTCTTGGAGAATTTAGTTCATTTTCAATGGAGAAATGCCTTTTTGTTATATTTTTATACATTATTATGTTGTAAATTATTTCGATCTAATATTAAAATTAAAGACAGACCATCAACTAATAGTGTTATGTAAACATTTCTTTTGTTTGTAATTTGAATTAATGGTATCAAAATTGTGACATTCTACTTCACTCAAATCATGGATGCCCTAAGTTAAGTTGCGGACAAACTCTCGTTATTTATTTTGAGACTTCAATTCACCACTTTGGATGTGGAGGTCCTAAATTGAAGGGTCTTATTTCCCAGTAATGATCGTTTTGTTGTTGACATATTTATGTTTTTTGAGCTTATCTAATCCCACATATATTGTCAATATGCGAGTAACAAAGTTAGCAATCATTTTCTCACCAAATTAAACCCCCTGCACAGGCCCTTACCACCCCATGTGAGAGTCCCTGTACAGACCCTGTGCAAAGGGGCTTGTGCAGGTAGCACAGCTCTTTTCTCACCACAACACATCTTTCTATAAAGAATTCAACGAGTGTTACAAGGGAAATTGGTGTCTTTCGAATCCGTTGACAATCAAAATCTCATACCCTTCCAATTACCAATGACAAACTTTCAAGATGAGTGCCTTCCACTGAAGTAATGTTCAACATTAGTCTGGATTTAAATAAACTATTCATGAGTATACATAAACTTATACCCGCTAGCATACATAGCGACATGCCATATGCAATTTGTTGGCAAAATTTTACTCTTCTTGTTATTGTTGGGAAAAAGCACTTTAGTGATCATTTCCTCAGTAAATTATTTGAATTGTTAGGTCTTATTTAGCTATGGCTAAGTTACATAGAGGTTTACCCACTCTACGTAGTAGACATGACATATTACCGTTGATAGAGAATTTCTTATCAAATTACTCTTATTCAGCGTGTCAAAAAATAAAAAATAAAAAAAAATCATTTATTTGACATAAAATACGTCCAATATTAATCAGATTTAAAGGGGGATAATCATGAATATAACATGGTAATACATGGGTAAACTAAAGATTTTCTTGTCATAGATTTTAAGTGAATCTGGCCAATAGCAAACCGGTTTGCATATTTAAAAGTTTTACAATTTATTCTTACACCTATTGTTTTACCGAGTTCTGGTCTATAATCATCTTATACTTCAAGTTAAATATTATATCTGTTACGCCCCTAACTGAACCACTTCGGAACATCAGGCACACCACTCCTCGAAGCGCTGGATCTCCATCTGAAATGGTTTTGAAATGATCCGACGACCCCCAACTGACACACTTGAGGCGCAAGGTAGATCCACTGAATCAGTCGAAGTGTCCCCTGACGCCGAAGCATTAGGCACTCCAAGGTGCTTTTTTAACAGATCCCTCCGCTGCCACTTTCAGAAAGATATCTGTGTCAGGATCCTATCTGCCTTCAAGGATTAATTGATGTGACGTCTCCATAAATCTAGTTAATGTGACGTATCAACTTTATATCAACTCAACTCAGAAGAATTAATTGTTTGCCCACTCTAGACGCGACTGATTGACACCTATGAAGGACGCTTTACACCATTAGATGCATACACGTGTTCCACATCCAATGGTGCGCTACGTTTATAAATACCCAAGGTTTGGTAAGAGACAAAGGTAATGAAACTCTCAACTTAGCTCTCCATACTAAGAAATATATATATTCTCATCCCCACTCTCTTGTATAACTTGAGCACTGTTCCGATCACCCAACACTGACTTGACTGTCGAAGTGTATGCGATCGCCACCACCCCCGCTGGTTCCGGCCATGTGCTTCTGACCGTGTGTTGTTGTGCGCATGGAGGATTACATGGAGTAGCTATTTGTTGGCCAGGTGGAGGGTCCAAGTCGCGAGATCAATTGATTAGCGCCGTCTGTGGGAAACTTCCCGCCCAAAAAGTTCCACATTTCCTACCGGAAAAGCCACCAGGAAACCGTCGACTTACCCTGGAAAGAACACATTCTTGAAAAAGAACAAAGTCAACCTACAATCTAAGTTCTTAACACCCTTGAAAAAGGAGCTGACAAGATGAGTTCCAGTAATGAGGATGCAAATCCTGGGTTTAGAGACGCCTCTGAATGAGAGGTGCTTCGAAATAATGTCACTCACCAGAGACCACATCACCGGCGTCATCGAGGTGAAAGAACAGTCATGCTCCCTGAATGAATGGTTCAAATAGCTACAGGGCTGAGAGATATTGCAGCTGAGAATCTGGCGATAGGTGAATTCTTTATGCAAGCCCGAGGTAATCAGGGCTTTTAGATGCCCCAAGGATCTTACCCAGCTCAGGAAATTTCAACATCTCATGGCCGAGGCCATTTGAGCCAGCGCATGGAACACCCACTCGAAAGATAAATGGGTGTAGATGTCACATCCTATGCATAAGAGAGCCAACCAGTAGAATCACAGCTAGAAGAGAACTTTCCACCAGAATATGAACCAGAAAGGTCGGTCAGTGTCTTCGACCGAATAAAGCGGAACCCTAGCGATAGGGTTCGTTCCGTGCAAAGATCAGTTCGACAAGAACAGGAATAACATGCACCTTCGCCTAGAAATAGGTGGGAGAGAAGGAACTTAGTCGATTGGGACAGTCGAGGGAGAACACCCCCACCTTCCTAGAACGTGCAAATGATGAAGGCTCCAAAGGGCCATATCAATCTTATAAAATTGATGATGATGACAACCTTCCTTTCTCAAAGGAGATCCGGAGCTTCCTAATGCTTCCAAATTTCATGCCCCCTAAAATCCCAAAGTATGAGGGAAAGGGGGACTTGGAAAAACACCTCACCAAGTACATGACACAGATGAGCCTCAGAGAAGCCTCACCCGCATTGAAATGCAGGGCCTTCCATCTAACTACATCGCTAGGTTTACTAATGAAATCACATACTGCGAGCAAGTCACTGACAGAGAGGCCATTTCAGCCGACCTCAACACGAACACTTTGTTCTAGAGGGATGTACGCAGCAAGAATCCTACCACCCATGACAAATTGGTAGAAATGATGAGAGTGGAGATTGTTAATGAAAAGATAATTGACCACCGAAACCATGCAGCGCAGGAACTCCTTCTGCCTCGGAGGTAGGTAGGTCGAGAACCGGCAATGCACCTCGTCACCCAGCAATGAACCCAAGTAGGACACATAATAGCTCCCAAATCCGAACAAGTGTTGGCTTCTGCCACACTAAATACAGTGTCGATATTAGCATACGAGAATGCCCCTGTCGAGGTGGGACCATCAGAAGGCAGAAACAGCAATCGAAAAAGAAGAAGAAGCAATCAAACAGACCCCTAGAAAGGGCAAGGTTTTACACGTTTCACCGACTTTACGGACACGACACTAGTGAATGTAGGGATGCTCCTCAAACCAGAGTAACCCATACTCCTCAAGAAGGGATGAATATCCACGCAGATTCATCTCCTCGAATAGGGGAGAAAGGCGATATAGAGACCAGTTACCCCGGAGGCGAGAATCCAGGGACAGGGGAGAATCCAAGCATAGGGATCAGGCCCCATCTGGTGGCCAAGTCATCAGGAAAATTGATACAATTATTGGAGGATCTCATATCGGGAGGAATACCAAGAACGCCCAGAGGAACTACACAAGGGAAGCAAATGATCCACCAGTGATTACCTACATTGTCAGTCAAACCTAGGCGGCCAATAGGATGGCCCCAATCACTTTCTCTCAAGAAGATGCACAAGGAGTTCATCACCCCCATTGCGATGCGTTAGTGGTGAGAGCCGTAGTGGCTCGAAACGGATTCAAGCGCATGCTCGTCAACAATGTAAGCTCGGTGAATATACTGTTTGGATCCACCTTTGACAAGATGCAGATTGAACATAGGTTGATTCCCATGATTGACCCGCTATTTGGATTTACCGGCGACAACATCGTCCCACGAGGATGAATTACTCTAACTGTTGAGATGGGGTCAGCCTCCCTAGTGGCCTATCACTTTATGGAGATCCTGGTGGTAGACCACAAATCAGCTTACCACGGAGTATTAGGCCGACCCACCTTCAAAAATCTTTAGACAGTCACTTCCATACATTACTTGTGCATGAAGTTCCCAACTGAGCATGTGATTGCTACAATTCGAGACGATCAGATGGATTCAAGATCATGTTACCTCAACTCTCTGTGGAAATTCGAGCCCCGCACTGTTAATATCATCATAACAGAGGTCGCCAATGAAGCCGTGAATGAAGAAATGCTCGGCGCCCCTGAACAAGGGCATACCTCTGAACAGGCGAAAGACGTCGACATGGTAGAGGCCCCTGAAAAAGGGCACACTCTTGATGAGTTGGATCCTCGAATTATCGAGTCTGAACCAAATGTGACCCCATGGAAGAACTGAAAACTTTCTCCACCAACCCTCAGGACCCCACTCAAGTCTTACGGATTGGAAAGGCACTACCCCCGAAATGAAGGAAGAAATGATGAACTTCCTGAAAATGAATTTGGACGTCTTCGCTTGGAAGTACGAAGACATGGTGGGAATAGACCCGAGGATCAGTTGCCACCACCTTGATATCAACTCCTCCTACTGTACCCTACACCGGCAGGTAAGACGGGCCCTCAACTCAGAACGATATGGGGCGATCAAAGAAGAAGTTGATAAGTGTGTTTTTACACACTTATTTGGTTCACAAACATGACTTAAACATGGATAAAATGGTTGAATTGTGACTTAATCCAGTTAAATTCATGCATTGTAGGTAATTCAATGGAAATTATGAAATTCAGAAGAAAAGAGCCGAAGAAGGACCAAAACGAAACAATTTGATAGTTCGAGGACCAACAGTGTAATTATTGAGAAGTTGAGCTAAATGCAGAACGAGAGTAAAAACATGCCGAGTATGAGCTCAATGACAAAGCAAAACAAGTGGAGGAAGAAAGAATGGAAGATGGACTAAAATGAAGATAATTGAAAGTTGGAGGACTAAAGTGCAAATACTCAAAAGATGTGCCGAATGAGTGGCATAATATTTGAAAGTGTCGATCATCAATTGGAAGTGTTGAAAAGATGAAGAAATCGAAGAAAGAAGTCAAGAGAAGCAACAAAGAAGTTCAGGGACCAAATTGCACAAACCACATAGATGGCTACTTCTATGCGACCGCATAGTGTAACCTTCTATGCGGTCGCATAGAAGGTTTCAGGGAATTCAATGAGCAAAAAAAAAATGATCTATGCGACCGCATAGATCCCTTCTATGCGGTCGCATAGTTATGTTTTGCAACTTCGGGCGTAATTTTTCGTTTTGGTTGAAACTCCTTTCCTACTTAATTTGGACGCGATATAAATACCCAAATTCATCATATTAAGAGGGGGACGACCAGGGAGAAGGGAGAGACCAAAATTGGAGGCAAGAAACTTGATTTTGGATTTAATTTCGCACGGGTTCGAGACGGGATTGAAGATTATACACACGGATTGAAGAAATTCCATACGGGTGTATTCTTATTATCTTTTAATTTCGTTTTTCAATTTCTTGATTTTGTAATGATGATTATAGGCTAGGGTTTTTGTTCATTAGGAATTTGATGAACCTTTTGATGATTTAAATTTCCATTATTTCATTAATTCAACAATAGTTTCGATTGGACAAATGTTTGATTTATATGATCTGAATGCTTCCATAATTATTTGGCCAATTGTTATGTGATTGTAGATGATTTGTTCTTTGCATTCGAAAGAAGGGAAATAAATTCGATAGAATATAAATTGACATAGGGTCCGATAGGGGATGGAAACTTACCTCTATGCTTTATGCAATTCATGAAGATGTTCATAAAAAGTCATGCATTCTTGTACATTGCATCATCCATAGAAATATAGGCTGGTGGTGTGTAAGAGTAGATTCAATATATATCGAGAGAGTGTATTGGATAATTTAGGAACATTGAATTGGCATTTTGTTCCATCGATTCGTTGAATTTGTGAAATTAGGGTTTTTAATAGTCAATTGGGGATTTGAGTTCTTAATGATTTCATTTCGATTCATTTCAATACATTAGTTCTAAAATTGCATATTTACATTTCAGTTGCGTGTTTATTTCATTCGATTAGTGAAATTTCGAAATTAGGGTTTCCAATTTTGAAATTAGGGTTTTATTTGCAATTAGGGTTTCAAATTGGGGATTTCTTCCAAAATTAGGGCTTTTCACATTTAAACCAAATTTTCATTCAATTAGATTCGGTTAAGGTCACATTAGTCTAATTAGAGCTAATTCAATCCTCGTGGGAACGATACTTGGACTCATAGTCCATTTTACTACTTGTTAACGAACCGTACACTTGCGGTGGATTTTAAAATCGAAAAAAAATATTTCGTGAACAGAAGTCAACAAACTCAGCCGCAGCGGCTTCATCAGAGAAGCCATCTATCCGAAGTGGATTTCCAACCTGATCCTTGTGAAGAAACCTAGCGGGAAATGAAGAGTATGTGTGGACTTCATAAATTTGAACAAGGCATACCCTAAGGAGAGTTTCCCTCTCCCAATGATAGATCAGCTTATGGACTCCACTGCTGTACATGAAAACTTGAGCTTCATGGATGCATACTCAGAGTACAACTAGATATCCATGTTCCGAACTGATAAGGAATCCACATCGTTCATCACAGACAGAGGACTATATTGCTATAAGGTGATGCCCTTTAGATTGAAAAATGTCGGAGCCACATATCAGAGACTGGTCAACATGATGTTCGCTGAACTCA
This sequence comes from Olea europaea var. sylvestris, assembly GCF_002742605.1. Taxonomy (NCBI): domain Eukaryota; kingdom Viridiplantae; phylum Streptophyta; class Magnoliopsida; order Lamiales; family Oleaceae; genus Olea; species Olea europaea. The sequence continues at coordinate 9,210,915 of NC_036247.1, read as the reverse complement.
TTAGCAAAACCATGTAAGTCTACGTGGATGACATGCTAGTTAAAAGCCTCCAGGTAAAGGAACACGTAATTCACCTCAACTAGACCTTTCAGATTCTTAGAAAGTATAAAATAAAATTGTAACCTCTCAAGCACACCTTCGGGGTAGCTTTGGGTCAATTTCTAGGATATATTGTGAACCAAAGAGGGATTGAAGCGAATCCAAAAAAGATAAGGGTCTTACTGGAAATGAGGTCACCTCAGAAACCAAAGGAGGTCCAAAGCCTCAATGATCGAATAGCCGCACTCAATTGCTTCATCTCAAGAGCCACAGACAAAAGCCTTCATTTCTTCAAAGTCTTGAAGCAGGAAAAAAAGTTCTATTGGACAAATGAGTACGAGGAAACCTTCCAAGCGTTGAAGAAGCACTTAGGAGAGGCGCCCTACTATCCAAATCTGAACCACTGCTATTGTACTTAGCGATCTCAGACGAGGCTGTCAGCCTAGTCTGTGTGAGAGAGGAAAATACGTATCAATTGCAGGCGTACTCTATTAGCAAAACACTACTCCTAGCAGAGACACGCTACTCAGATATGGAGAAGCTTGCACTCTCCCTTGTTACAGCATCAAGGAAGTTGATGCCATACTTTCAGGCTCACTCAATTGAAGTTTTCACGAATTTTCCATTAAAACAAGTGTTGTAGAAAATAGACGCTTCAGGCCGTTTGCTAAAATAGGCAATCGAACTCAGCGAGTTCGACCTACTGTTCCGACCCCGAAATGCCATCAAGGGTCAGGCCCTCGCAGATTTTGTGGCTGAGCTTGCCAAAACCCTAGAAATGGAAGCGACAATGGAACCGACCGAGGACCCAACATGGAACATATTTGTGGATGGATCGTCAGGAGAGACTGGCTTCGAAGCAGGAGTCATTTTGGAAAGCCTAGAGAGTCATAAGCTAAACTGTGTAGTCAGGTTCGGCTTCAAAGTCTTGAACAACATGGTGAAATATGAGACCCTCCTAGCAGGCCTTAGACTAGCGAAAGAAATACAAATCAAAAGGCTCTTAACAAGAAGTAACTCGCAGCTTGTGGTGAGTCAGGTCAATGAAAAGATCACAGCTAAAGACTGTGGCATGGCTGCGTATCTGAAATTGGTTCTGAACCTAGTCCCTCATTTCGAGAGATTTGAACTGATTCAAGTCCCACGCCTTGAAAATATGCATGCTGATGCCCTATTCAAGTTGGTCAGCAACAGAGATTCAGAGCTGCTAAAGATTGTCCCAATTAAGCGCCTACCAAAGCCCTCCATATCTGGAGGCGAAGAGGTACTATGGATTGAAGGCACCCCACTTTGGATGCAACCCTTCGTAACCTATCTCAAAGAACAATCGTTGCCAGTCTCAAAAAGCGAGGCGAATAAATTAAAAATGGGGGCTGCTCACTTTGTTCTCCAGGATGATGTGCTCTACAAAAGGGGTTTCGCCTTGCCACTTCTCCGATGCGTGGGAGGGGAAGAAACCGTGTATATACTCAGGAAAATCCATGAGGAAGTCTGTGGTAACCACTCTAGAGGAATGATTCTGGCACACAAAGTACTTCAACAAGGGTACTTCTGGCCGAAAAGGGACTCTTACCAGTTTGTTCAAAAATGTGACAAGTGTTAGCGCTTCTCAAACATTCAAAGATAGCCTTCTCAAAGCCTCTTCGTGGTCATCAGCCCATGGCCATTCGCTAAGTGGGGCGTCGACTTCATTGGCCCACTCCCGAAAGGAAGAGGACGTACGACTTTTACCGTTGTTTCCATTGACTACTTCACCAAGTGGGTTGAGGCTGAACCTCTGGCCAAGATCACGGAGGCAAATACTACAAAATTCATCTGAAAAACATCATTTGCAGGTTCGACATTTCCCACTCTTTAGTGTCTGACAACGGAAGACAGTTCGACAATGAGAAGATGTGACATTTATGTGACGAGCTGGGGATAAGGAATGATTTCTTAACGCCTTATCACCCTAAGCAAATGGGCAAGTTGAGGTAGTGAACAAAACTATCAAGTATACCCTGAAAAAGAAGCTTGATGCCTTGAAAGGGACATGGGTCGATGAGCTTCCCCATGTCCTTTGGGCTATTCAGACAACTAGCCAAACTGCAACAGGTGAAATACCCTTTTCCATGATCTACGGAGCCGATGCCATGAGTCCGATCAAGGTGGGAGTCCCCTCTCATCGTCGAATACAATGAGATCGACAACAACGAAGCTCGAATGTACGAACTCCACCTCCTTGAAGAAAGGAGGGATTCCTCCCAGATAAAATTGGCCAAGTATCAGAAAGCTGATCCGCTATTACAACTCCAAGGTCAGAAATAGAACTCTTCGCTTGAGAGACCTTGTCCTCAGAAGGGTTTTCCAATCATCGAAGCCAACTGGGTCCAGAGTGTTTGGACCGAATTGGGAAGGTCTTTATCACATCCGCAAGGAGTCTCGACCCGGTACTTATGAAATCGAAGACATGACAGGGAAAGTGCTGCCCCATCAGTGGAACATTGAACACTTGAGGAAGTACTATCAGAGATTAGCGTAGGTTCCTATCTAATCTCTATGTTATCAGTAATAAGTGTATGTTCTGATCCGATCTCCATTTTGTTCATTGTAACATTCTCATCTTAGTACTAAAACTGCCTTTGTGAAAATGTTGTAAGTTATAATGCATCAGTTCTCCATTGTTATATGGGTTAATCGATTGGTGCCTCAGTTCTTCAGTATCTTATATGGGTCAATTCTTCTGTCATCGATTGTTTATTGGTAAGTGATGCTTAATAATTACTTACGTGTTCTTGACTCATCAAGATACAAACAGTTCAACATAAAAGTAAAGGGAAGAAGCAACAACAAAAATTTTATTTCATTATCAAAAAGGATTACAACTGGTGGGCCGAAAGCCATTACGTAGATCATACTCTACTGGCACTGTAGCCCTGGCCCCACATTGACCTCTTTGGGAGTAGTTTCTGCCCATGCAGCAGCCTCTCCCAGAGCAGCAGCAGCCTCCTCGGCAGTGGTTATGTCAGGGCGACCCTAGGTAGGCCCACCAAACTCTTCCTTCAAAGTCGAAATGTCCAAGTTCGGGTGGACCTTCCTGAGGTGCTGTAACATAGCCTGGGCGTTCCACGAGGCCCAATTGTTGGCAAAGGTATCATATAGCTCATGCTCTTTAAAATGGTCGATAAAGTGCTGCACAACTGACTCGCTAACTGTTCTTGCCTCTGTCTACAAAGAGTCAATCTCTTCGACTTGGGCCTCCATCCGCTGCCTCAGCTCACTCTTCTCCTTATTTGAGGCGTCGAGGACCTCCATTATGAAGCGGTAATGCTCATTGGAATGGTCAATCCGCCTTGTTAGAACAGCTACTTGGCATTCAATTTCATAAAGTTTTTTCTTTAGCTGTTCTAACGTGGCCTCAGCTTTCATCGCCCTCGCTTCTGCCTCCTTCTTTGCCTTTTGGGCCTCATCTGCTTTGCCTGGGGCCGCCCTCACCTCATCCCTATACAAAGAGGCCTTCTCCAACCTTTGGACTAAGTCGGTGTTCTTCGACTTAAAGTCTTTTACTAGGCCCTCCAGCTAGATACTGGTGTTTAAGGCCCGAGAGAGGCAGGCACTGTTGGTAGCCACAAGGTTCTCGACAGTGCAAGATGATGTGTAATCCCTCCAAGCCTCCGTCCAGTATTTGTAGTGGATTCGGGCCACAGCAGCGATCTCTGGAGGAAGAGCCTCCAGCACTCCTTCATGGGCTCTTTGGAGGTGCAACCCAAGAAATCTTGCTCCTTTAAAGGACGGGCCCTCTTCTTCCTCTCATCTGCAGTAGTCGGAGCGGGGAGCGCTGCAATAGTGGGGGCTGATGCCAATACGGGGGTCGCTTCGGGCAAACGAGCTGACCTCTCCCTGATCACGACCCCCTGTGGGGATCGTCGTCTGCCTAGTGGCCACCCTTGTCACAGTTGGGCCCCTTGAAGGCCCAGCTGCCCTTCTTTAGCAAGGGCTCTTCTTCCTCCTCCTCTTTCTCGGCCCAAGGCAGCCTCTTGCTGGCTGCTGCCAAATCCTCCATCTGTTTCTTATAGGCAGAAGAGGAGACCTTCAGGGCCCTCACCTCAACCATCATCCTTTGGATGGTTTTAAAGTCCGATTTCAGAGGATTCTTCTTATTGAAGTCATCTGCAACAAAACAAAAAATCAGTAAAGTATCAACACTTCAACCGTAAACTACGATGATGTAACCCCTACACTCACCTTGGGAGGCCATTAGCTCATGTGAAATGAAGTGAATGTTTTTCCTTATAAACTCGTTGTAAGATCTCCTCTTCGGCAGGAGCTGATACACGATGCAAATCGTGTCAAAATTCTCGATGGATAACTTACACCGAGGAAAAGGACCTGCAAGAACATATGAGTTATATTCCAAACACGAGTACATATATTTTCAGAAACGAAGTGCTAGTACTCACTAAATGTGTGGAGTATTTGGTGGGAACTTTAAGGGGTACCAGGAGTCACCCTCCATCGTGTCCCATTCCCTGGAAGCTCAAAACCATGAACTCTTCCATTCTTTGATGGAGCTCGATAGATCGAGCACGAATGGAGTGTGAGACCCCCAAAAAGTCAGGTAATACCACCCCTTCGTCTTATCACCTCCCGTCGCGACCTTGGGTATATACATTGTTTGGAAAACATAGAAAGGCATCTCCTCCCTATAGGATGCCCTCCTTCTACAGCATCCACAAACCCATCATCTGGCTCCAGGAATTCGGATTCAATTGGGTGGGGGCTAGGCCATAGGACCTTAATACATATCTAAAGAAGGGGTCGATGGGTAACCTAAGCCCCGCCTTCAAGATGGCCTCGCTAACAGCCACACACCCGGACCTTGAGTAATAGGCTCGCTCATCTGGCCCCGGAAGTATCAAACCCACGCTATCTGGGAATCTATACTCGATCCTAAGTCTAGCTAGGTTAGCCGTTTTCAACTTGGAAGGGTAGTCAGATGCTTCCCAATGTACAGAAGTGTTCGCAGGACTGTCAGGTCGCCTCTAGAGGATTCCCTCCCCCCCAATATCGCCTCGGACAATTATAGGGAAATAGCCAATATAGCCTGGTCTACCTTCACTACCTCTAATCCCCTCTAGAATGCCCACTACCCTTAGAGGCCATATTTTTCAGAAAAAGTTTGTGAAAAACTCAAGAATACTTACGGGAGTCGATCGGAATGGGTGTCCTAACGTCGGAAAGCTCAAAACCAGCTCTTTAATGTCGTCGGAGATCACAAAGAGACTCAAAACTCGTCGAAAATCACCAAGAATTTTGAGAGCGATAGGGATTCTGAGTTTACAAAGGTGAAAACGTTGAAATGGCACTAAGTCCTCCTTTTATAGAAGACCCCAGACGATCCCACCGTTGTCAAATGATGTCAATCAAGGCCGTTTATCTCATCACAAATCTGGATCGTTGGAATGAAACGCCAGATTTGATCAATGCCCAAGATCTGACTGTGTCTCTCACGCACGCATAAAATGCGTCACCTCGAACAACAACAACCGTCAACAATAAGTAGTTGCAGCAGCCATTTTTTTGGGAACAGGCAGCACATCCAACTGTCGCCTTGGAAACACGCGACAGCTAGCACATTGTTTAACATCATAATAAGACGCGTTAGATCAGGGACAAGCCGTCCCAATTCGCCTTGGATAAAGCTCTTCACCCAATTTTACAAAGCTTCTACGCAACTGACGTGGAGTCTATTGTGGGTCATCGTCTCGGTCGCTACGTTCCCTCTTAAGCTTTTCAAGGCTTTAGCCATCTCGCAACGCGTCGTCCCCTGTGGATCAGCGCACCGGTGGCAGATGAGCTCTTCACCCAGCTTTACAAAGTTTCGACGCACCTGACGCGGAGTCCCCTGTGGGTCATCACCTCGATCGCTGCGTTTCCTCCTAAACTTTTCAAAGCTTTAGCCATCTCCCAACGTGTCGTCCCCTGTGGGTCAGTGCACCGGTGGCAGATGAACTCTTCACCCAGCTTTACAAAGTTTCGACGTACTTGACGTGGAGTCCCCTGTGGGTCATCCCCTTGGTCGCTGTGTTCCCTCCTAAACTTTTCAAAGTTTTAGCTATTTCCCAATGCGTCATCCTCTATGGGTCAGCGCCTCGGAAGCAGATCAAGTCCTTTCCCAACAGAATCATAACCCACAACGCCTTGGTTATAACTAAGCCTAAGCCAGCAGTGTTCGGAACATCTGCTGGATGCGCCCTTTCACATCAGGACTTCATCAGAATCCCGAGTCCCTACTCTAAGCTCGGCATACACTAGGGAAAACAAGTCCACCCATGATATGAATATTCATACCTAAACTTGGGGGACCACTGTTACGCCCCTACCCTAACTGAACAACTTTGGAACATTAGGCACACCACTCCCCGAAGTGCCGCATCTCCATCCGAAGTGTTTCCGAAATAATCCGATGACCCCCAACTTGACACGCTGCGAGGGGTAGGGTAGATCTACTGAATCAGTCGAAGTGTCCCCTGACGCCGGAGCGTTAAGCACTCCTAGGTGCTTCTTTAACAGGTCCCTCCACCTCCACTTTCAAAAAAATATCTGTGTCAAGATCCTTTTTGCCTCCAAGGATTAATTGATGTGATGTCTCCATAAGTCTAGTTGATGTGACGTATCAACTTTACGTCAACTTAACTCAAACAAATTAATTGTCTGTTCATTTTAGACGCGACTGATTGATGCCTATGAGCGGACGCCTCATACCGTTAGATGCATACACGTGTTCCACATCCAATGGTGCTTTACGTCTATAAATACCCAAGGTTTGACAAGAGACAAAGGTAATGAAACTCTCAACTTAGCTCTCCATACTAAGAAATATATATATTCTTCTCCCTACTTTCTTACATAACTTGAGTACTGTTCCGATCACCCAACACTGACTTGACATTGGAGTGTAGCGGTCGCCACCACCCCCGCTGGTTCCGACTGTGTGCTTCTGACCATGCGTTGTTGTGCGTAGGGAGAATTACGTGGAGTGGCTATCCGTTGACCACGTAGAGGGTCCAATTCACGAGATCAACAATATCATTGAAAGATAATAGTTTAGGATGTGGAATTACACATGACTAAACGATGCTAAATGGAACGTCTCTCTCTTTTCAAATCCAATCTAATACGGCTATCAAATATGTAATATTATATCATTCCACATTTAAATTTCAACCAAGCAATATATAAAGTATAAAATTTTATGTATTATATTATTCACTCATATTTAGTATCATGTATAAAGTACGAGGACGTCGTACATTGTGTGGGAAAGGCCGGCGTGGGTTAGGCACCTTTTTATCCAATGAAAATGGGATTAAGACTATTGAGACTGTAGAGGTGTCCTTATAGAAAGAGTCATTTTTGAACCCCGACCAAATTGTGGACATGCTAAAGGCTTAGACAACAAATCACGGCCTTTCAAGTGCAGAGTTGATCAGTGACTAATAAAAAGGTTAAACCCCAACCTTAAGGCCCCCACCGACCCTGCATGTTTAACAATTAAACAATAGTCAATAGGAATAGCTAAATACAAATAGCCACTTGCACACACGCGCACACGCGCACACACACTTTTTGAATGAATATTAATTAAAATTTAAAATGAAATGAAGAAACAAAAAGACTAAACTGCTCGAACGGCTTTTATTTTACTAGTGAGTCTATTTTGGTCCCCTGTTAAGTTGAGAGGTTTAATTTTTGCTTTATTATTAGATAGAATTAAAGGATTTATTTACCCTCATATATTTAACAAGAAATACAACAAATACAAAATTGCTACAAATATTTATCCATTATAAAGAATACTTATAGAATTTTTAGATGAAAATCGTCATTAGAGACGAGATATGTGATGAAAAAGTTAGGGACTTTTACTGTAATAAAAATGTGATGCATTTATTAAAAAATACGGTGTAAATATAACCATTTATTAGGCACTGGACCAGAGGTCTTACTATCACAAGTTAGGGCGTAGACTCAACCACTTTGGCAAGCCTTAAGACGCCTAAGTAGGAAAGGTACAATGATTATTAGCAATTTAAGCCACTCTTTTATCATCATTTTCTAAAGTTTAATTTCGACTATATATTTTATGTAACCTACAACTTTTATCATATATTTCATCATTTTTTATCAAAATCAATTAAAAACTTAATTTTTATTTAAATCAAATAGGAGTAAGCCATGAGCCTCCATGGATCGCTAGTTTATAGGCAAAATCATTTAATGGGCTCTGTGTGGTGTGTATCATTGGGCCTCTTCTGGCTGTTTTTTAATTGACAAAATTTCGTAACTATAAATGTTTAATAATACAAATTTTAAATTAAAAATTTATTTAAAACATATAAAAAATTAGGTGGTCATAATTGTCACTTTTGATAAACATTTTGACTTATAAATTAAAATTAAACGATTCACAATAGCATACACACAATTTATAGGTTACGATCACATACCAACTCATAAAACAAATAAGGTTACAGTCACGTACCACTCAATTTACGAGTCACATTAACATAATGTTAAACAAATTACATACCACACAATTAATGGATCACAATCATATTAAGTCACAAATCATATAATTAATTGACCATAGTCCTTATTGACTAGATTTTTCTCACATTGGAGCTTATCGTTGGCTCTCTCTATGCAATCGCTTTCAACGACACTCTATAATCGTTTAAATTTTAAATTAGATGGTTGTACAACATTGAGCAACTTAAGCTCCAAATTCCAATTTATCGTTTATATCAAGTTTAAGCTATACAACAAATTTTGATACGTTTCTTTTCTTGTAAAGCTTGGGAACTCAAAAGTCCTTGAAATTAATAATGATATTTTTTTTTACTTATCTAACGAAGGACTATCTAAAAATTACATGTACAAAGTAACAAATGTGTCAATTATATTGATCATTTAACACAGTTGAGATCAAATAATCTTTACAATTGACAATTTATAATAATAATAATAATAATAATATCATCTTATATTTTGTGCACTTATAATTTCTAATTCTAATCAAGAAGCATTTATCTAATTATTTTTATGGAAATTGACTTCGTTAATTCACGTATCAGTTTAGAACCATTCTAATATTTGAATCATTCATAATATTTTTTTAAAAAATAAATAATTCATTTTCAGAAAATCAAATGAAAAAAAAAAATGTTGACTCTGGTTAATGGCCAATATACGGGCTAGTTCTGGCCAACTACGGGTTTGGGCTGAGCCTTACTGGCATGTAGATCAATCCTTATCAGGTCATTCATTTTGATAAACCTAATGGTCAGTGGCCCTCGCCCAATTCAACACGTGCTTTGTTCAATGGGTCAATTCATGGCTGTGTTCCCAGCCCAGGTCTGTTTCAGGTGCTCATACAAGAAACGTGATTTTGGGCCCTAAGTCTCAACAAATCTTTATAGATCCATTAATGGATTAAGCCCAGCACCATGGTCTATTGATAGTCCAAGTCTTTACTTTCGACTGGGGGTCCAAGTTAACAGTGCCAGTCAAAGAACAATAAAGTCATAAGTACAGAAAAAAATTTAACAGAATTTTTATTGACAATGACATGACAAAACATAAATAGACTGTTTATTTTCTTGTTCTTTTTTCCATTCTTCAATGATGTCGTGCCATGTGTTGGTAAAGTTTTTCTATCAAAAAAATTTGCAATTGTAATATGATTAGTCAAAGAAACTTGATATATGCCAGTCAAAGAAACACGTCCATCAATGAAAATTAAGTAGGTTCAAATAATTGTCCTGCCCTTGGCCTTAGGTTTTCTAGGCTTGGAAACATTTATTGACTTCACAAGGGTTAATTTTCACTTTCCACCAAAAGGGTACCAAATTATCACAAAATAAATTTTCTAAAAATAAGTATAACTGATTTCGTGTTTAATTGATGTGTGTGTGTGTGTGTGTGTGTGTATATATATATATATATATATATATATATAATGTATGATCAAAACCCTAGCTCCAGACAAGATGATACACAGTGTTTCATAAGCTTCCCTTCACCATTTTCAGACAACCATGAATTGCCTTTGAATCAAATATTTTCTCAAAATCAGCCCATGGGAGGGACTAATACTACAAATTACAAGGAAGGCAATAGTGAGCCTTGCAAGTTAAATGAAAATTCTGCCGATCAAGTTCATCGTGAGGCTATTACACCAATGAGGAAGAGAAATCCTGGTCCAACCGCTCGAAAGAGAACAGGGAAGAAGGATAGGCACAGCAAGATTTGCACGGCACAAGGAATAAGAGACAGAAGAATGAGGCTTTCAGTCCAGGTTGCAAGAAAATTTTTTGATCTGCAAGACATGTTAGGCTATGATAAAGCAAGCAACACCATTGATTGGCTATTTACTAACTCGAAGAAGGCAATCAAGGAGCTGACCAAAAACCGTCCTGATCAAGCAAAGATCAGTTCCAGCATTGATAATGTAAAGAGTGAGTCTTTTGTCTCTGAATGTGAAGTAGCATCAGGAGTAGTGGAGAATTCAAACAATGAATTCAAAGGAGTTTCAGCAAAAAGTGCAAGTCCAGGCAATTCACATGAGAAAGATGACAGAAACTATACTCAAAAAGTAGTATGTAAACCTAAACCTAACACGAGGGAATCCCGGGACAAGGCTAGAGCAAGGGCAAGAGAGAAAACGATGATCAAACGCCTTGAGAATTTGAGCCAGTGGCAAAAATCAATCTCTAATGAATTTCAAGAATTAGGGTTTTCTACCAGCCCTTTTGACGCTGTTGAAGAATCAAGCTCCGGTGATCGGAAAAGGGACTCTCCACATGATGTTGATTGGCACTTATTTGGGAATCAATTCGCTGATGAGGACACAATTGAGAAATTCCTAGGTGGTACAACAAGCTCAAAATGTTGCCCTATTTCTGATTATCAGTGTTATGATGCAGCCGTATCAGGTTCCACAGATTCCAACAACAATTTCATGGGTTTCCTCGGAGATTGTGAAATGAACAATGATATGTTCAATTCCAATAACTCTGAAATGGAAAACATGGTATCATTTTCAGGTAACCCTACTTCTTACGTTACCTCAGATTTTCTATTTCTGCAATAAGTACTTCGAAGATGTGAAATTCGAGAATTTTAATTCTAGTTGCTGTCTAATAAGGGAGATCAATCAGCAATGATTATCAATCTCGTCCTAGTGTTTATTTGCTGAAAAATAACTTCTTTGTTAACCAAAAATATCTTGGATGGCTAGCTATGAACAAGTATATTTTGAAGTTCTAGCGTTATTAATTTGTGCGTGTTCTTTTCTCATCATTGTTTAGGGAGGAGGGAAATTAGGGTTTTTTACGAGCATTATCTAATAATATTTTTCTCAATATTAAGCTATGAAGTTTGAATAAATGGCATGCCTTCCTGATTTTTATTTACCGTTATATGCTTCATTGCATACATAGAAGATTAAAGATAAGATCATGCATACCAGAAGCATATATGGTGCATAACTTTTTCTGGTTGAAATAATTCATAGTCAACAACAATAGCTTTTATCATTTATTTATTGATGTATTTGGATTAATAACTCTAAATAGCTAACAACTGATTTACACATTTAAGGAGATGGGCGAGAGAAATAAATTTTTAACACCATAAAAACTTTCTCCATGAAGCATGTCATCATGTAAGTTAAAAGAATTGTGGCAGTAAATAATTACTCATAATTCATCTTTTTTTAAACACTACCAGGGTTGGAAGCAGATAATTATCTCCATTCCCTGTGCCCAATTAAAGAGTTTATACTACATATTCGTTAACACATAATTTTAACAAGACAATACATTTAAGTAATAAATAATAAAATTATGGCTATATATTATAAGCCATATTTTCATTCTAGTAATTTTTGGAAACAGGTTTATATTTGGAAGAAGGTCCTATGCGAAGGCTTAAATCGAAGATGGATTAATTAATATTCGAACATGCACATTGTTTCAACGCTAGATAATGAAGTTCTATACATTCTTCTTATTAAATTAGTTAAACATATTACATATCTGTGGAGAATAAATATGTTTCTGGATTGTTTGTAAACCCTAATTTGTGTGACAGGGTGCTAAGAATATCTTGAAGAAACTTTCCATTTTGAAAGAGCATATTCTATCACTTGAAGAGTATCTATAAACTTAAAGAGTTAGAATGCATTTGGTTTGTTATTTTGAAGTTATTTTCAGTTTTCAGTTTTTTAAAACTCTCAAAATGTGTTGGTATGTTATTTTCAAAAATGTGTTTTCGAAAACAAGAAAAATTTTACAACATAAAACTCAAAATGACTTTTTGATATTTTGAGTGTTTTTAATAATACTCAATCAACTCAAAACAAGAAAAATGAACTTAAAAGTTTTTCAAATTAAAATAATTTATAAAAACATATAAAATCTACCCAAATACAAATATCAATCTCTCTCTCTCTCTCTCAATTTATTATCTAAGGATGATTTCCATCCGATCGTTGGAGATATAGTTACAATGATTTTTTTTCTTTTCACGAACTTTAAAATTTTTGTTTTTTTTATCACATTTTAGCATAAAATTGATATGTTTTACTAACTAATCAAATTAATTGAAAAAAATGTCATAAATTTATTTCTAACATTTTTAAACCAAACGCGTTTTTTAATTTTTTATTTTGAGAAAGAATTTTTAAGAATGATAAACCAATACGCGTTTTTTGCAATTTTAAAATGATTCATTAAAATAAAAAATAGAAAATAAATTCAAAACTAAAAATAGCAAATAGAAACGCAAACCAAACGTGTCCTTAAAATTTTAAAGTACTCTAACAAGCTCTTCATATTTAATACTTAATTTTACTACTCCCAAAAATATTTATTATTTTTTCTAATATTTTATTTTAACTAATTTTTCTCTATATTATTTTATTATTTTTCAACATTGAAAATTAAAATACTTTGAATGCATTCTGGAGAGTCAAACTCATTCCTTAAATTAAAATGTTAATTTAAAGTCTTATATCTAAAGAGTCCCTTGAAGATACTACATATCTGTGGAGAATAAATATGTTTCTGGATTGTTTGTAAACCCAAATTTGTGTGACGGGATGCTAAGAGTATTTTCAAAAAACTTTCTATTTTTAAAGAGCATATTTTATCATTTGAAGAGTATCTATAAATTTAAAGAGTTAGAATGCGTTTGATTTGTCATTTTGAAGTTATTTTCAGTTTTCAGTTTTTTAAAACTCTCAAAATGTGTTGATACGTTATTTTTAAAAATGCGTTTTTGAAAATAAGAAAAATTTTACAACATAAAACTTAAAATGACTTTTTGATATTTTGAGTGTTTTTGATAATACTCAAAAAACTCAAAAGAAAAATGAATTTAAAATTTTTTCAAATTAAAATAATTTATAGAATCACACAAAATCTACCCAAATACAAATACCAATCTCTCTCAATTTATTATCTGAGGGTGATTTCCATGCGATCGTTGGAGATATACTTATAATGATTCTTTTTTCCTTTCACGAACTTTAGAATTTCTGTTTTTTTTTAATCACATATTAGCATAAAATTGATATGTTTTACTAACTAATCAAGTTAATTGAAAAAAAAAATGTCATAAAATTATATCTAAATTTTTTAAACCAAACATGTTTTTTAATTTTTTATTTTGGGTAACGGTTTTTAAGAATGATAAACCAAAACACGTTTTATGCAAAAAATAGAAAATGAATTCAAAACTAAAAACAAAAAATAGAATCGCAAATCAAACGCATCCTTAAAATTTTAAAGTACTCCAACAAGCTCTTCATATTTGATACATAATTTTACTACTCTCAAAAATATTTATTATTTTCTCTAATATTTTATTTTAACTAATTTTTCTCTAGATTATTTTATTATTTTTCAACATTGAAAATTAAAATACTTTGAATGCATTCTGGAGAGTCAAACTCATTCCTTAAATTAAAATGTTAATTTAAAGTCTTATATCTAAAGAGTCCCTTGAAGATACTACATATCTGTGGAGAATAAATATGTTTCTGGATTGTTTGTAAACCCAAATTTGTGTGACGGGATGCTAAGAGTATTTTCAAAAAACTTTCTATTTTTAAAGAGCATATTCTATCATTTGAAGAGTATCTATAAATTTAAAGAGTTAGAATGCGTTTGATTTGTCATTTTGAAGTTATTTTCAGTTTTTAGTTTTTCACACATTAATTTCATCTACTGTTATCAAAACTTTGTCACACCTAATAATTATACCATGTTTACGAAAGTCACTTTTTAAATCTAATGTCCTTTACTCGACATTCTAGATTTCACATTTCTAGCCAACCATTATAGAATACGGGGCGGCCTGATTCGACATTCTCGTTCACTTAGATCCGATTGAGGTGATCCTCCAGCCAATGGGGGAATTGCATCCAAGAAAAAATAGTTCTTTATAAGAGACCAAACTCAATGCATAATGTTAAATAGTAATAAATGTCGTCCAAGCTGACCAAATAATGTTATCCCATGTGTAACAGCTAACGAACAGACAAGAAAATGGCAAAAACATAAGATTACAAGGTTACCATGCGTCCATGTTATGACTTACCTTACCAGACGCCCTAATAATTACTTACAAACAATTGGTCTCTAAACTAAATACATAGTGGACATTGGAATAATGCAAGGGCTGCCGTTCCAGATATTATTAGATCTTTTTTCCATGGAAGAAATTAAATTTTGGAATCCTCTCTTGTAGCAGACTTGTATTCATTTCTTTGTCTAGGTTACTATGGGCAGCAGGTTGCAAAAATTTATAGCGTTTTGATTTAAATTTAATTCAATTTAAACCGAAAGACCATTTTGATCGTGAGGCAACTATGAACTTTCGAACTTTTGAGTACAACATAAATTTACTCGATCTCTTCAAGTAATAAGTCTAAAAGTGACAGGGTGGAAGAGATATTATACAAAGAGCATTACTAGATACAAGGAAACTATGAACTTCCGAGCTTTGAGTACAAAATAAATTTGCATGAAGCATAATTCTCTAATTTTTACATTGTTCTCCCCATCTCGAGACTGGTTAAGTTATTTTCTATTGTAACTTTAATTGAAGCATAGATCGATTCCTTCCAAACCCATAAATTTTTTAAAAGTAAAAATCGAAAGAATGAAATTTAATTACACGAGATTATGTTTTTGCATAAAACAAATAGTATTTAGTGTGAAAAACTAATCTACTTCGCAAGTATTATCTATTGGCTCGAACAATTAATAATGATATTTCATGTTTGCATTAACAAAAAAAAAATGTAAATAAACAATCCAATATTCAAAAAAGTTAATATTGTTGGAAAATGGTTGATACATTATACAGAACAGGATTACACGATTACTTGTGATACTTGTTTATTCAAGATATGATGTAAAGTTAAGTAATGTTAATTAGTTAGAACAATTAGTGTCAAATATCAATCTAAGTGATATATGATAAGTACAATTAAATAGGGCATATATCATTGCATAATTCATTCAATCATTTAATTCATATATATTGTAATCTAGATCGACGTGTTAGATTACTTACCGTGGTACACGTTCAGTTGCAACATGCAATGGCAAATAAATTAGTCAAATCATAATTGAAAAGGACATGATTAAATATTTACTTGGGGAGAAGACTGAAATTGAATCAAATTAAATGCAGTGCCGACTTTGGTTGGTACAACATATCAAGTGGCTCATTATGGCTCGTGAGTCCTTGTCATTTTGACTATAAATTCAATCATAATTATCAAATTAATGGGCTACATTGATACTCAGACATTAATAGACTTGCCAAAAGACACCAAATGCACCACAAGAGCAACAATTGCGTTTTAGGACCCTTTCGAGTTTCCAATGCAACAAGTCTAAACATATAAGTATCCGTTTGGATACAATTTATAAATTGTAGTCGAAAGTCAAAAATTAATTCTAAATGCACATTCATAAATAATAATATTCATACATATCATAGTACTCGCTATTACTTTTTTCTTACTATTTTTATTTATAAACTATTTATAAATTAGGCAAATTGAGACTAATAATTTTTCAACATGTAGTTTTATCTATTTACAAAATGTTTTTGCCAAAACTAGACAACATTTATTTTTTCTTATTTTGATGGAGAGTGTTTAAATTAACGTGCCTCCAGTACAATTTTGAGAAATTTTGTAACCAATTTTCTTAAGTAAGGTGAGATCCATCGGTAGGATCTAATGAACAATAAATTTCACATCGAAAGATTATAAAATAAGCAATTAACATATGAGGTTTTGGTCTATCACTCTTAACAATATTAATTTTATAAGATGGAATCTCAAATCCGAATATGGTATCGGAATCACAACTCCGACGATAAAAAATATTGATCATGTGTTAGCAATCAGGACCAACCAAACTCATTATGCCCCACCGGCCTATCACCAAATCTTTGTCCACACCTCATTTTCAGCTATCACAATTCAAGATAGGAGTCATTGATAGAACCACATCTTGAGGGAACATCTTAGATATAAAGTTCTATAAAATCCAGATAACTCTTCATCATAGTCTTAGGGCATGTTTGGCATGGCTTTTATTTTTACTTTCTATAGAAGAATTTTTGGAGGAAATTGCCTTTATTTTCATTTGAAAATTAATTTTTAAATGAGCTTCAAATTCCATAAGTGCTTTTGAAGAAAATCATATTGGACTAGCCTCCTTTAATAATTCCTCTAATTATAAGTAGTACTTTTATAAAATTAGCCAAACGAGTTTAAATATAGTTTTTGGATCTCAAAAACTTTTTGACCTTTCAAAAATAAAGTCAAATGGACCCCTTAATCAAACGGATCCAAAAGCAGCTTTTGAATATCAAAAACTCTTTTTGACTTTTTAAAAGTCATGTCAAATGAGTCCTTAATATACATTAACTTCTTGTAAAAAAATTAAGCATAGTAGATCTTGTAAAAAAATTAAGCATAGTAGATTTACTCTACACAATAATAAGGATTGCTCTTAATTTGTGTAGTACTAGGACTGCTCAAATATAAAATTATAAATATTGTCAATATTTAATTATTTTTGGTTCCAAATGTAAATCTTTACATGGTATTTGCCCCAAGATAGTTACCATATTTATTAAGAAATAAATCCACACCAAAAGATTATAAAATGAACAATAAACTTATGAGTATTGGGTTACTCTTTTTAACAAGGTTTATATTTTAAGATGGAAGCTTATTCCATTGCCTAATTGTGTTGGGAATATAGTTATCTTGAGGTGTAATGCTATATGTATAAAGAAAAGGTTGCCTGCCCTATTGATAGATCACTGTCGACAGTGTGTGATTGGGGCAAAAATCGTCTCCTTTTTTAAATGGGTTATGTTAAACGTATATGAGGATGTCCATAACTGTGTCTACCTTCTCATATGAAGGGAGACCTACTTTAAATAAAATATAATTTATTCGAAATGTATCATCCTCAATGACTGTGTCTACCTCCTCATATGAAGGGAGACCCACTTTAAATAAAATATAATTTATTCGAAATGTATCATCCTCACATTGAGGATGATAGATACTGTTATGACACTTTATTATGTACAAGTAGCATATTTCGTTTTAATTAGGTCAGTGATAGATTTGACATTCTATCAAAGAAAGTGCAAAAATTTTCTGTACAAGTAGTGTGGCTCTATCTTGTGAGCCAGTAGAGAAAACTAGTTACAAAAATATCATGGAAATGGAGAGAAAATTATAGATCTAAATCAAGTCAAGTCCTGTATCAAAAATGAAAACCAAAAAAACTGTGTACGGTTTATGGGATCATAACATAATTCGAGAAAAAAATGATGGGATCCTAGAAGCATAAATAAAATATTTTTACGAATAACTTGCTAAATTCCATTGTACATATATAAGTTTAGAATTTGTTGACATAAACTATACTAACAGAGTTGGGGTCTCAAAGCTGAGGTAGAACATGACAAAGATGGAGATGAAAAATTGATTCAGATGGAATTCATATTGAAATACAGAATTGTTAAGGATATTATGGTGGCAATTTATAAGAACAAAGAAAATACCCAAGCATGCACATCAGAGTGGACATGCCTGTGAAACTCTTGCTGTGAATTAATCACTGCTTGACCGAATAATATGAGGTTTTAAGCGTCAAGTGACAAGGTCTACGGTTAAGTATTTCTGGGAAGTCATTAAAGTTTAAAGTCTACGAAATACATTGACCCATTGAGGCCCCTTGTTTGAAGTAAGTAGTTCAATATGTTCAAGGAAGCCACTCTATGTACACGCTACAGCACACGTATTTCTGTTTCTTGATGGTACTTCCGTAAGGGGCGGACCCATACGTCTAGTATTGTGGGGTCAAAATTTTAAAAATAATTTTTTTAATAAACAACATAATATCAATAAAAATAAGTTAATATGTATTTTGACACTTTGAAAATGCCGTATAATTACATCATTATTAATATTATTAAATAAATTTTGGTACTTGTATAGTTTTGTTTATCATTTCTTTGGTAAATGCTGAGCTAACATTGAGTAAATTAAATTAAATATAGAAATTAAATGAATTGAAATAAAATTTAAGTTTAGTTCAGGAAGTAAATGAAATTCAAATTTAAAGCAAATATATATAATTCGAAAGTAATTCAAATTGCATTTAATCCGTAACAATCCTAAAAAATTTACGTCACATTTTATGTAAGATTTCCGAATGAAACGATATAAATTATATTGAAAAATTTATTGTGCAAAAATAATAATTAATTAAATTTAAAAAAAAAAAAAGAGTTAGACGTCTTTTTTAAGGCGTACGTTTGATACATATTTAACTATTTTCGATATCCGTTTAGACCATTCAATATGAAAACGATGTAGTTTTCAAAACAAACTTTTATATGACATAGACGATTTGTGGATTCAGATAGCACATGATTGCAAACGAATTTTTAAAGTTAGGATATTATCAAAACTCTCAAAATATTAGTTTCAAACGGCCTACTTTAACATATCATAACTTTTGCTATAATTGACCACTTCGCATGCCATTAATGAGTGAAAAATTAGGTCATGAACACTTCGAAATGGTATTAAAAATGCAATATTTTGATTTCATTTGACATCCTGACAAGTGCATCAAAATAGATTGTAATAAAAAAAGGGGGGGCAAATTTTGTGGGATCATTTGACCCCATGTGGGTCTGCCCGTGCTTCCGTTTACACGTAAAGACCCTTCTTTCAAGCACGGCTACGTTTGCTAGAAGGGACAGCAGCCTGTGCCCATGAAGATGGTTTCAATCCTTTCACCAGTAATTTTGATGCAAATTTGGCGTTTAAATTTATCCTCTTAGCTTCCAGTCCCAGGCGTCAAAATGCAGATGATCCAGAAAATGTTGAAGCAGGGTGAATTAGTGCCCTCTTATCGTTTATGTTCTTATTAAACTTTGAAACAAATTTAATGGGAGAAGCAGCAACAGTATCCTCTTCAAACGGAGTAAAAAGTTTTATTGCAAGTCGTGCTTTTCTAGAATTTGCCTCTTCTTCGGCTATTCTTTTGGGCATGAAGCTTGGTTTGTGATGATTATTTCAAGACATAATCATCTGAATTCCTGCATCAGGAACTCGCTGGAGACGCACGAGTACTGGCTGAGCTTCTTTATTATTCTTGATATCTTCCTCCTGGTGCCCAGGATGGTAGAAAGAATCGGTGAACTTGCTTCTTTCTCATAAAGAACAAAGAGTATTGCACTTCTTTGAAATAAAATTGAAGCACTCAACCAAAAAAGAGAGATATTTTGGGGATTAACCGAGAAAACCAGATTGGATTTCAAAGAAGGTACAAATGCTCGCAAATATCAAACAAGGATATATATGGCCTTCCAAAGAAAGGAAACGGTGCCAAATAAGTTTGATTCTCGATTATTTTAGAGCATAGCCACTGTTGACCCCAATAAATGTTGCCAACAGATACCGGACCCACCTGTGCACACGTAAGCGAAAGTCCAACACGCAAAGATACGTGAACAGTCTAAAACGGACAGTTTGAGGGCGTGGGAGTAGCTCAACGGCGCGGGACGAGAACGTTCAGATTTCGGCGGGATGATCGTAGATCGATTGTACAATAATTACCAATCGATGTTTGCAAATGTGTATCTAAATATGTATGAACTCGTTTATGTTGCAAGATAATGAGAAAGAGAGAGAGTTGAGTAAATTATGGTTTCTTGTATTGATTCTTGCATTAGCCTTTGTATGAGGTACATGGGGGAGTATTTATAGTGTCACTAATTAGATCACTAATTAGCCTTTGTAATGATTTGATGTTTTATGCATATTTTCGAGAAAAAGTGGCTGAACTGTTACAACTTCCAAGGCGCCTGCTGCCGTTGAATTAAAATCATAATCATGAGAACAGTAGGAGCTTCTAGAAACAAAAGCGTTAGAGTAGTTGCGTGGGGGACACGCCTAAATTGGAGGCATAGGTTTGAAAAATCGTTTGAATTCTATGCCTCGGATTTGATTAAGAGTGCAGGGTTTAGATTAGATGGGCTTTGATCAGATGGTTGGGATTCGTCCTAGCCCTTTATAAAAGGTGAGAGACCCCCATTGTCTTGGATTTTCTACTCTTTGCAATCCAATTTTTCTTTCAAAGCTAAAGTTTTCCGGCGTCGAAGCTCTTTGTCCCCTGATTTTCCGACAACATTTCGTCGGCGTAGTAATCCCGTAGGTATTTTTTACAGAACATCCCTTGTATTGTGTTCTTAGTCATTTTCTGGAATGGAGTCCACCTCGGGTAGGGAGTTGATCACTGTCGCGTCGTTCGGTCGGGGGTCTAGTTACAGGGGACTCCGAGGTTGAGCAGATTGCTATGATCGAGGAGGCAGTAGACTACAATGTAGAGTGGGGGGCATCTAGGGTCCATTCGAATATGACATTGAAGAGGTTGGGGGAGATAAGGGAGAGATATTGTGTACCTCATTATGTGGAGATGTTAGTACCTGAGGCCCATGAGCAAACCTGCTATCCGAGGCTTAGGTGCGTGGCGGTGAGCGAATATTTGTTTAAGGCAGGTATGTGTCTTCCTCTGCACCCCTTCTTTAGGGTGGTGTTGAGGAACTTCATGATGTCGCCGACCCAGGTTCTGTCAAATGGGTGGAGCCAGTTGGTCGGCTCGTACTTCCTATAGAAGGAAATGTCACTTGGGGAGGATATGCCTCTCCACATCTTCATAACCCTATTCCAGCCTAGGGTAATAGGTAAAGAGTCAAGGGGTGGTATTACTTGACTCCTTGGGGAGCCCATGCGCCATTTGTGGTGAGGCTGCCTTCTTCCATTAAGGGGTGGAAGGAGTCGTGATTCTAGGTGAGGGACAGGTGGCAGGCGGTGGAGAGAGACACAGCCCTGGCTTGCACAGTACCGACCCAGTACTACGAAGCTCGTGAGTCTCCCAGCCTAAGTAGTTTGCATTCTGTATTCAAATTTCTTTTTTCTCTAACTGTTGAGGCTTCATTTGCAGATAGCAGTACGAGGTTTGAGCTGAGCAAGGAAGAGTTCGAAGTGATAGAGGACATTTACAAGAGGCCTCTCAAGCTTCGCCACTTCGACCACCTCATCGATCGAAGTCGCTACTTCCTTGATTTCGAACTGATGGCCTCCAAGGGCAAGAAGCTCCTATACTTAGTATATTTCTTGCTTTTCATTTTGATGCTAATGCGTTGACATGTTCTGCGGACAAGTTCAAGAGGAGGGAATACCCAATCCCTGATATGGCCTCTATACTTAGAGCTACATCCACTGTGAAGGCGAGGCCCCTGAAGGCGGGGTCCAGTGGTGCCAAAGAGGTTAGCGGACAGGGTTGAGTGCCTCTCTAAGGACAGCAGCTCAAGGGCTCCAGAAGAGGGGACTCCTCAGAGGACGGAGAAGGTAAAAGAGCTTCGGGGAAAGGAAAAGGTCATCGAGGAACCAAAGAAGAGAAGGCTGGTGCACTTCACCAGCTCGTCAGGAAAGTTTGGGACCTCTGTGTCCCATGAAGGCAAAGAAAGTAGTCAGTCGAAGCTCTTTGTAGCCGCCTCAAAAGCTGTAAAGATTGAAATGGTTCGCCAAGCCGAAGCTGAGGAAGCTAAGAAGGAGGCTGCGAAGAGAGAAGCGGAGGAGGCAGACGAGGAGGCTGCCAAGCAGAAACCTGCTAGGGTGCAAGGGAAGTCTCCGAGCTTCCATGTCGGAAGGGAGGAGGCTTTGGCTCTAGCGTTGGTGGAGACTCTGCCACCTAAGATCCGAAGTGCCACAGAAAACTTCTACAAATTCTGGACGGATCAATGGCAGTTGCATGCCTTTTTATGTGACGCCACAGACTTGACGAGGGCCTTCGTGAGTCAAAGTGTGAGAACCTTTGGCCATGCACTGGAGTGCAGGGAGGTCCTCACTGACTTTCAAACGAGGACCCTACCTCGGAGAAGAAGGCGGCTTCCCTTGTAGAGGGGCTGAAGGGGGCTAGAGCCGAGGCAGATGAAGCGAGGGCTTAAAAACTTGAAGATATGGCCAAGCTAGAGTTTGCCTTGGCTCAAATTGAGGCACTAAAGAAGGAGGTATATAAGTCCCAGTGCGAGGTAGCCCCCTTGACTGAGAAAGTGGAGGTCTCCAATGACCACCAAAAGTGACTGTTGAAGCCTTGGAGAAGGCAAACATGGAGCTGACAGGGGCCCAAGATGCGTACAAGTTCATTGAGGGCCAATTAAGTGGTACGTTGATGATGCAACCAAGGCTAGGGAGGAGGCCCATATTGCAAAAGAGAAGGCGGTGAAAGACTACATCGCCAACTTCCACAATATCGAGAAGTACAAGAGCTTTAGCACTTACTGGAGAAATTTTGCTTATGTCGACATGATGGAAAGGGCTGAGGAGCTTTATCCAAATGAAGACCTGTCACAGCTGAGGTCGGAGTTTGTAGATGAAGTGCCTCAAACCCTAGCTGATGAAGCAATTGGAGATGAAGTAGCAGAGGCAGAAGAAGGAAGTTCTGATGCTCAAGCTGCGGAGCCCCCGGATGTTGAGGTACCTCCCCCATCGTCACAGGCTTAGGATAATTTTCTTTTCAGTTATTTCTGATGTATTGGCCTCAGGCCCCCTTTTGTAATCTTAATTGAAAATCAATAGAATAACTTCTTTCGTTCAATGTTTTTCTCCTAAGTGTGTTGGCCTCGTCAAGCAATTGAACTTAACGTTGACTGAAGAACTAAATAACTTTAACTTGGTATCCTAACTCCAATCACTTAAGCGAGTAAGTTGTACACAAGACTCACGAACCATGAACAACATTGGACCTAAGCAAACGAACTGTACTTAAGCTTAATAATTGTAACCTAAATAGATCCTGACTGGACATTGTTTCAGCCGAACTGGAAATATTGTTTGATTAGAAGTGTATACGCCTCAAAATTTGAACGAGGTTGCGACGCTTTCCAACATGGTGAATGGTTCAGCCATGCTGAGACTTCTCCCAGAGGCGTTCAGCCTCGTCAAAGGAAAGCAAGTGTATGCGCCTCGGAGTTTAGGCGAGATGGCCCAAAGATGTGACGCTGGCCTCTCCTCTGAGGTGATGATGTCCCAATATGGTGGATGGTTCAGCCATGCTGAGGCTTCTCCCAGTGGCGTTCAGCCTCGCCACGGGAGGCAAGTGCATGAGTCTTGGAGTTCAGACGAGGTGGCTTAAAGATAGGACGCTGGCCTCTCCTCCGAGGTGATGACACTTCCTAACATGGTGGATGGTTCAGCCATGCTGAGGCTTCTCCCAGTGGCGTTCAGCCTCGCCAAAGGGAGGCAAGTGCATACGCCTCGAAGTTCAGACGAGGTGGCCCAAAGATAGGACGTTGGCTTCTCCTCCGAGGTGGTGACGTAATGTGACATGAATTTGATCATGGATAAATTTATTGAATCATGGAAATGTTACATAATTTGGGAAAAATCATCCAGTGAGGTAGTACATTCATTATCTGATAATAGATTCGAAGGTGCTTAATATTCCATGAACGGGGTTGTATCTTGCCGTTCATGTCTTCAATCCAGTAGGTCCCAGGTCGGATCTCCTCTCTGATTTTATATAGGCCTTCCCAGGTCGAGCCTAGAGGACCGGTGCCAGGTTCCTTCGAGGAGAGAAAAACTCTACTAAGGACCAAGTCATTGATTCGAAATGACCTCTTCTTCACTTTTGAGTTGAAGTATTTCATCATCTTTCTTTGATATGTGCCGAGCTTCATCTGAGCATCATCTCACCTTTCTTCAATAAAGTCGAGGTTGCACCTGTGAAGCTCATTGTTTATTATCTCACTGAAATGCAGACGTCGTGGGGATGGAAGTCTGACCTCGACTGGGCTCATCGCCTCAGTCCCATATGCTATGAGGAAAAGTATTTTTCCTTTTGGGGTCCTCGCAGTGGTTCGAATTGCCCAAAGAACCTGTGGGAGCTCATCCACCCAGACCTCTTTTGACACATCGAGCTTCTTTTTCAAGATGTGCTTGATTGTCTTGTTCACAGCCTCAACCTGACCATTTGCTTGTGGGTGGTGAGGCATGGAGAAGTGCTTCTTGATGCCAAGTTTTTCACATAAACTTCTAACCTTCTTGTTGTCGAATTGTGTACCATTGTCCGAGACGATCGAGTAGGGAATCTTGAACCGGCATATGATATTCTTCCATAAGAACTTGGAAGTGTTGGCTTCTGTAATTTTTGCCAGAGGTTCAGCTTCAACCCACTTCGTGAAGTAATCAATGGCCACAATTGCGAAGCTTGCACCTCCTCTACCTTTTGGTAGAGGACCTATGAGGTCCACACCCCATTTCGAGAAAGGCCAAGGGCTAGAGACGTGGTCAAATCTTGCGATGGTTGTCTTTGGATAGGAGATAATCGTTGGCATTTGTCACATTTTCGTACAAATTCAAGGGCGTCCCTTTTCAAGGTAGGCCACTAGTACCCCTGTCTCAGTATCTTTTGCGCCAAAGATAGACCTCCAGAGTGGTTGCCGCACACACCCTCATGGACTTCTCTTAAGATGTAGGTAGCCTCTTCTCCTCTGACGCATCGTAATAGTGGATAGGAGAAGCTCTTCTTATAGAGTACATCATCAATGAAGAGAAAATGGGCTGCATCCAGGTAGGAGTCCAAGTGACCCACATTACATTGGGGACCTCGGTTGACGACATGAGGAGGTGCTCTATAGGGACTACTGTGAGTAGTTCGGAATCCTTGCTACTTGCAAGTTTGGAGAGTGCATCAGCATGTGCGTTTTTCATGCGGGGGATCTGGATCAACTCAAACTTTTCAAAGGATGGGATGAGGCTCATCACCATTTTCAAGTAGGAGGCCATCGTTTTGTCCCTGGCTGAGAAGTTATCGTTGACTTAGCTAACGACTAGTTGGGAGTCACTACTGATGAGTAGCCTCTTTACTTGTATTTCTTTGGCTAATCTAAGGCCTGCGAGAAGTGCCTCGTATTCTACTACATTATTGGGGGCTTTGAACCCGAACCTCATCGTCGAGGTTAGCTTGTGACCTTCTGGGCTGATGAGGACAATTTCGGCGCCTGAGCCGGCGTCCCCAGCCGACCCATCAATAAATAGGTTCCACGTTAGGGACTCAGCTTGTTCCATGATTTCGTCCACCTCGGGTAAGTTGGTGGATTCTACCACAAAGTCAGTTAAGGCTTGGCCCTTGATGGCTGCCCTACTCTTGAACACGAGGTCAAATTCACTTAGCTCCACGGCCCATTTCAATAATCTCCCTGAGGCATCCGACTTTTGGAGTACCTGCCTTAGAGGAAAATTTGTCAGCATGTGGATGGTGTGGGCCTGGAAGTGGGGTCTAAACTTTCTGGAAGCCGTGATCAAGGCGAGCTTCCCCATATCGGGGGGTAGCGGGTTTCTGGCGATAGAAGTGCTTTACTTGTATAGTAGACGGGAAGTTGGGTGGTTCCCTCTTCTTGGGTTAGAACCGTACTAATGGCCTCACTGGAGACGACTAGATACAGCTGTAGGATTTCACGGGTTTCGATTTGGAGAGGAGGGGGCCTGCCCTAGGTGCCTTTTCAGGCCTTGGAAGGCCTCTTCACGTTCCTCATTCCACTGAAATTTCTTCCCAGCTTTTAGCAATTTGAAAAATAGAAAGCATTTATTCGTAGCTTTGGAGACGAAACGGCTAAGCGCAGCCACTCATCCAGTCAAGGTTTGTACTTCCTTTGGCTTTTGGAGGGACCTCTGCTAAGAGTGGCCAGTGCTTGCCCAGAACTCTCATTACCAGCTTGGTTCATCTGGTAGTTCATCAAGTGGGAGGTCGACCCTCTGGCACGCTGCCTTTGAAGAGGTGGGAGGCCTCTATTTGCTCTGTTCCTATGTTCAATCAATTCTTTATTGATGATTTCCTGTCTCATCATCTCGAGTAGGGCACCATAGGTGGTGGGATCTTGATTTTGCACGTTCCTCCAGAACAGGATGTTCATGTTCAGACCTCCTCTCAATGCAGATAACGCCTCACGATCGGTGACTTGCACACAATATGTCATCTTATCGGTGAACCGTGATAGGAAGCTCTTTAGGGACTCCCCATGCGCTTGTCTCATGTCTTGGAGACGTTGAATGGGGACTTCTCCCTCTTTGCTCACAACAAACTTCTTCAAGAAGGTCGTCTTGAATTCGGGCCAACTTCTTATGCTCCCAGGTGGTAACCTACTATACCAGATTTCAGCTGCTCTGCTAAGTGTTAAGTGGAAAGCTCTGCATTTCACAGCTGGGGTGGCACCTCTTAAGCTCATGTGAGTTTTGTAAGCATTTAGGTGCTTCACTGGGTCGCCTCTTCTGTCATACTTTGGTATTTTTGACATAATATAGTGGTTCGGGACCTGGGCGCTCCTTAGTTTCCTTGAGAATGGCAAGTTTTCATCATCATCATCTAAGTCATAGGATTTCTGCTGCTCATCAGAATCGTTTTCTTTAGCCTCATATCTCGGTTGTTGGTGAGAGGTTCCGGGACGATTCCTAGCCTCTTCCTCCCTCCTTTAGCGCCTATTTCTAGGCGGAGCAACACGGGGGCATTTTCATGCCTTTCGTTCGGCTGTTGAGGCATTGGAGGTGGAGGTGGAGGCGATGGCCTTGTCCAAGGCTCGTGATGCTATTGTTGTCTGAACCTCGGTTCAACGGGGCTGATTCTGTCAAATACACTGCCTGACCTCCTATGTCTTTGCTCTTGCTCATATGGAGGTGGGAAGTTATCATGGTGAAAAGGAGCCTCGGTGGGTGGGCCAGAAGCGTAGTTGGAGGAAACATCAACTTCTACTTCCCTTTCAAATGGGTTTACACCTCGGCTATAGTCTGGCGAGGTAGCCCTATAGCTTTGAACTTCATCTTCTTCCTGATATTTTCCTTGAGGGGCGTATGGAGGAATAGGGAAGCCTCACTGGCCCTGCATTTGGGCCATAAGTTCCCTCATGGCCATGTTTTAGCTAGCAATGTCCCTCATATTAGCTGCCATGGTGGCCATTTCTCTGGACAATCGGGCCGTCGCACGCATTCCACCTCTTTGGTGATTATGATGGGGCCTATGCCGAGCTGTTGGGGTTGCCACTTGAGGGGGCACATTAGCATTTTCTCTTACCCTTCTAGGAGGTGTATTTTCGTTTGAACCCATTTTCCTTGTGTCTTACCCTTCAGATTTTTGCTAAGTCGTGGGGCTTCCTCTTGTTCATTTTCAAGAACAAATCATTTTTTCAAAGGGGATGTCGAAATGTTCCTCTTTAACAAGCTTTCACCACAAGGTTGTTCGTGGTTATGGTATGATTTTCCATAGACGGCGTCAATCTGTTGACCCTAATAATTGTCACCAATAGATACCGGACCCACCCGCGCACACGTAAACGAAAGTCCAACACGCAAAGACACGTGGACGGTCTAAAACAGACAGATTGAGGGCGTAGGAGTAGCTCAATGGCGTGGGACGAGAACGTTCGAATTCCGGCGGGATGATCGTAGACCGATTGTACAATAATTACCAATCGATATTTGCAAATGTGTATCTAAATACGTATGAACTCGTTTATGTTGCAAGATAATGAGAAAGAGAGAGAGTTGAGTAAATTATGGTTTCTTGTATTGATTCTTGCATTAGCCTTTGTATGGGGTACATGTGGGAGTATTTATAGTGTCGCTAATTAGATCGTGACCTTTGGTTCGGGGTACACGTGGCCTCATCCGGTTGAGTTACATGTCAAATTGTAGGCATCAGTCACACCTAGCCTGTTATACATTTATTGATTGGTAGAGCCGCCTCTACTAGTGACAAGACTTAACAAATACACTCATGACAAACGTCCTATCAATCATTCAAGGAAGATCTTTGTGTAAAAGATCTCTTGAGAGAGGTGTCTATGAAAGATGTTGCTTTGTGCTTCGGATGCTGCCACCTCGGCTACAGGGTTTCGACAAATAGGGCCCCGTCCACCTTCAAAGGGCCTTGGCGTATGGGCTTCGGAAGCTCCTTATGAGGCCATGATAAGGGGGCCTTGGTGTATATGAGCCTAGGCATCTGTGGGCCTCGGTTTATGGGCTTCAGCTATGCAAATCACCTCAGATTATGTGCCACGTGGTCCAGCATGTGTTGGCTGTGGACTTCGGTGGGTTGTCCAAGTGTGCGAACACGTTACAACCACTCTTTCCAATCATTGAAAAATCCCATAATAATTTCCATCACAACCATTTCAGGCTGTAATAATCATAGTGTGCCTCTTCCTCCTGCAGCATCACCACTTTTGTCAACTATAAGTTCTTTAAGTCTGTCGAAGACAAATTCCAACAACCCAAGTTTTCCTTCCCTTTATCCTCAATGGTATCCTCAAGCACACACAATAGCTATAACTGGCAGCAATAACAGCATGAACTCATTTCAAATGCTAGCAGCAATGTCCAATTAATGGTGAACTTCTCATATAAGATGTTAATAACTCCAAGCAACCACAGAAAATACACACCATCATCTACTGGGACTCTAGGAGTACCAAAGTTTCGTCGGGTTCCACTAAGAATCAGGTACTTAAAATTTTTTGGATCTGTACGAATAACAATCTCATGTTTGCAGCAAGCACACTTCATTGTAAAGCTCCATACTGGAAAAAGGAAAATAAAAAATAAGCATTATCAGTTCTAAGAACTGACTTAGTTGAATTTTTTTGTGTACAACCAACCTTTGTGCAGTAATAATTCCGGATTTGCTTCTTCTCTCATTGAACCATACACCCTTGGGAATCATGGACTCTTTTACCACACCAAACATTAAAAGGCATTAAAACCTGGAAACTAGGAATCATTTCCTTGACAAGTCATCAGTTAATTTCTTTATCGCCAAATTATTTTATGAGAACCATAGACGCAATTTAATTTTTGAAATATAAGTGACCGTGACATCCAAAAAAAAAAAAAAAACTGTGCTTACTAATTGTATGACACAAGGACCAAAATGAAGATGGTGAGCGAATTTTAGACCTTCCACTGCATAAGTATACATTTCAATACTGGTGCAGCCAATTAAGGAAGCACTTCAAGAGGAACAAAATATTCTAACATTTCTCTACATCCACAAATCACTTTGTTCCTGATTTTTCTTAGCTTCATTCCACAATTCAGAATTAAATAGTTATAGTGCATCTTAGAATAAAATTAAATAGCTGACAAATTGGTTCCACTTGCTGTAAATTTCCCACACAATATCCTAAGAACAAATATTCAGTGTAATGGGCTTCCCAATGGGAAACTGGAAATTGAGGAAGAAGTGTTTTCAAGCATTGGAGCTGAGACTTACATCTCAGATGAATGAACAAAAGTCTTTAGTTCATTACCTTATAATCAAGGTGCCCAGATCTATATTTCTTGCACTCTCTCACTCAAAGCATGTTGACCATGGAACTTGTTCAACCCACCCTGAAAAGAAAAGCAATGTAATCCACAGAATTGGTAACTGATCGCAAAAACCAAACCATTCAATATTACATGTACATAATATTAGAGAATATACAGAACGGAGTACAAAAATGCATACCTTTTTCAGTTTCGTTCTGGAGGATATTAAAAATTCTCTGTTCTCGCTGCTGCAAGTGATGACTGTAGAGTCCAAATAGATTTACTTCAATCACTTGAAGAAACATTTTCTGTATCATTTCCCCATTCCATTCTATCACTGGCTTTACTCAAATCGATCGACTTAGATAGATATCCCTTCAATACAACATAAGTCATCGAAAGGATGTTGGAGACCTACTAAAGTATGAAATCTAGAATCTTCCACCTTTCTCAGAAGTCGATGACTATTCATAGCTATTACTTTGGCACCAAAGAAGCGTTCAACAAATTCTTTATTTATGTTATAGTTTATCCTGATTCGACATTAGGCATATAGATTTCTTTCGAATACTTTTGTTTGTTAATACTGAAAGTGATAGCCTCAACCTAAGCAAAAATGCAATTTGTTTGAGAACTCGTGATCATAAATGGATTCGAGTACCATTCTGATAGTCTCTTTCATGATCCGTTTTGCAGGTCGAACTAAAACAAAACAGTATTTAGGAAATGAAAAAGTAGTATCTGTAAGTTTGAAAATTCAAAAGGAAAAGTACTTGGTGTAAATTCACTATTATATTTAGTATTTTTCTTTTTGGGCAATTTAAGGAAAAAAAAATATAAATGTTGATAGACATATCTATTTGACTATTTCAATCCCTAGCAAGTGATAACCTTTTGGTTCATGAAGCTCGAAGTATTGTGGTTACTTAGCCTCGGGAAGTACCTTCTTTCACGAGGTAGCGAGTAAAATTGTATCCAAATCTTATGTAACTATAATTTTTTTCTTCGGGAGATAATGCTTTAATGTAGGTTTTAATTTCATCCGTTTTCATGGCGTCTTCGCTTGATAGAATAGTTGTGTTGATAGATTGAACACTTGTTCTTCTTTTGTTAGAACAAATCACTCGGATTTACAAGGATTTGTTCATATTATGCTACTATTTACAACTCATCTAAATAATCACTTCTAACCAATGTTTTAAAAGTCAACTTAGTGTTGACTTGAAAAAGAAAACGGGTCGAGGATCAAGAGCTAAAAGGTTGAACAAGGGTCGAATTGTAATCTGGCCGATAATTTTTAAAATTAAAAAAAAACATATATCTAAATTTCACAAAATAAGCACTTGGAGACTAAGCTCCTATTTGTTATCATTTACTTTACTTTATTTTCCATTACTCTTTTACGGTACTCATTTTTATTCACATTCTTCATTAAACTAATATTATACGTAAATAAAAAAAATTCTTTCTTTTTTAACCACATATTTTTCATCAATCACTATTTTATAATACATTTCTTCAAATTAATGAATCTCAGTCATGGCCTAAATGGCCAGAAGACCCAAAGTTATAAGTTATAGACACAAGGCCCATGTATGCAAAATGCAAACCCCACCTTTTATACACCTGTTGATTGTTACACCCGTTGATTGTTTAAGTATAGCTATTTCTTCAACGACGGTTCTTTTCTTCTCATTTTCTGCTCTCTCTCTCTCTCTCTCTCACACACACACACACACACAATTCATATATTTATACACATACATTTCCTACTTAAGAGCATAAATATTAATTTATGTGTTTTCTTTAATTGTTATATGATTTTAGTTTAGTTGGGTTGCCGTGGGTTTTAAAGAGTTTTGAACAAGTAGAGAAAAGGTAGGGACAAATTTCTGTGTTTATCAACCCAGCTGACTTTTTTTTTTTTTTTTTTAAAAAAAAGTGACTGGATGTATTCGCAAAAATTGTACCCGGTTCATTGGTTTGCGATTAAACTGATAGGTTAAAAAATTTTACATCGATTTTTTCATAGCCGGTTCTCAATTTTTTGGTTGAACTAACCGACCTGGTCCAATTTTTGATACATTACCTCTAGCACAAAAAGTACCCCCAATCCCAAAGTGCCATACTCATTTACCCATCCCACTAAACCTGAAATAGTATCATTAGTTATTGAGGATTTTGTCACTTGTACATTAACTTTGATCACTTTATTTACAGAAAAATGTGTTTGTAAAAATATATTGGATGAAAAGAAAGTTATTTATTTATTATTATTATTATTATTTTTTGAAACTGTGAAATGACATAATGTCATGCGATATTCTATCAAAAATGATGTCAAATAGAATATACACCAAACTTCACTGAATTATTAATTCACTCCATCATCTCTGAAGGAGATCAAATTAGTACAAGGATAGAAAATGAGTCTTCGAGTCATCCTTTTTAGGCCTTATCTTTCTCCAATACTGATAGCATAGGCATAGCTTGGTCCAATTCTAACCCTTGAAAAGCTTCCAAGCTTCATTATGTACAATTTTTCTTGCATTTATCTCTTGGTCCCCCTTCTAACCATGTTGTGTCACAAGTCTAGATTTATAGACAACGTGACTTCAACAAACAATTGCAGAGTGAAAGTAACAATACCATTGTGTCACATAATAAATGTGTAATGTTAGCCTCTAAAATCGTACCTTTGACGTGGCCAATAGTTCCTTATACCTCTCACATCCACTTCAGTCATTTTTCTGTACATTAAGACAAACTGTTAGCCACGCGTGGCCTCCTTCAATGGGTGAAGTTGGCCGTGTTTACTTTGACGGTCAAGTCAATTGGAAGGATAAGTATATGAGTGTGAGAAGGCTATAGACATGAGCATCCAATATCAAAAAGGGGGTCGGTTTCGGGAGTATTGTAAAAAAGAGAGTGAAGTTATAGCTTGAAAGTCTAAGCTTGCATTATCTTAAGATGGTACTAAGTGTGAGTTTTTGTAGTGTAAGAGTATGAATAATGGCTGTTGGATGAAGAGACACGTGCTTCATCCACGCGATTGTCACTTCCCATCATAGACATCAATCAATCAAAGGGTGTAAATGTCAATACCACTTTATTATCCATACAGCCTAGCTTGTAGCTGTGGACTTGACAGGATGGGCTGACAATGGCGATGATGGTAGTGACGTTATATTAATCACATCAAAAAATTGATTGGAAGATTTCGTGTTGGGCTCATCCTGCTGCCTTCGCCTCTACTCGTTGAGGCTGCTGCTTGTGGGGGTTACCTCTTCCAGAATCGTTTGGGTTCAGCTATACATGGCTCGGATATGCGTGGCTCAGATATGGCTTACAAAGTTTGTGATATGGCCCATCCCCTATTAGGGCCTGGGCTGGATCACAATTAGAGTCTCACTGAAAGGTTGTAACGTGTAATAAACAATAGTGAATAAAATTAGACTTAATAATCAACCGTATTAACGATGTATTTATGCATCTATGTTTTAATCATTGTTCTAGTTCTATGAAGCCCCTGTTTGGTTTAGATAAAAAATAATAATTTTTAGATTTTTTTTTTTAAAAAGTTAATGAAATGCGTGATTAAAAAGTTGAAAATGAAAAATGTGAGTTCCATAAAATGAATGATTGAAAAAGGGTTTTAGATCATGGGGGCCAAATAGGAGCCGCGTAATGTGTTAACTTTATAATGTATAAAATATATTTGTAATCAAGTTAATAGATTGATCTATAGCCGGGATGTATAATATTCTATCTAAATACATTCATAAATCAAGATTATCAATAGTTGTTCTCTATTCATTAAAATTTAATACGATTTTTAGAAGTTACTTCAAAGTACCAAAAAAAAAAAATAAAAAAAATAAACCTTTAAACCCCAACTGCCGAAAAATTTAGAAAAGGCATGGACAAAATTTACCTCTGTCTTGCATGTACTTACAAGCCTCTCCACTTTGCATGCAAAATGGTCCCCTACCCGACCCCGACCCCCTACTCGTACCCCTACTCCCACTCACTCCATGAAACCCTAACCACAAGCCTAAATGAATCTCCCTTTTAATTTCTAACCCTAAACTCCCCAATTCATAAACCCATTTTGAATCATCCCAATCATTGGCGGATCTACACAAGGTCCTAGTGGGTCACTTTTCAAGTCGGATTTTTTTTTTTAAAGAGCCGAAAGTTAGAATTGGGCAATAATGATAGTTGAGTTTTTTTTTTTTAATTAAAATAGAGTTCAAACAATGATCGAACAATTGATATAGTGAGAGTTGAAATTATTTTCTCATTTGTGATATTTAATTTGAAAATTCTTTAAAAAAATTTATTCATCATAAATGTGAGATTATTTGAAATTCTTTGGGAATTGTTATTTATCATATATATGAGATTTGTGAATCTATGATAGTGATCATGTGTCTGTGTTTTTATAGAATACATAAATTTTTTTGTAACTTTTTAATAAATTTAATTATACCCCATTAATTCCAAATGTCTGCGTTCGCTCCCAATATACTTTTCCATTTAGAGAAAATTAGGACTGGGCTCCCCAACTTTCAAAAGTGACATTTTGAACCTTGATGTATTGAAGCTATTGTTTGACAAATTTATTTATTTTTGAATTAGAAGCTGGTCAAAACTTTGCATTTCATTAGATCCATAAACTTTTATCCACTTTTTATTATATATTTCATAGGACCCATTATCTTATAATTCAAAAAAATTTGTCAAATAGGGACTAAATATGTGAATTCCGGTGACCTAAGTCTTCGATATGGACATTAAATTCGCACATGACTTTAAGTTCAATCAGAAAGGAATATTAAGTGCTTGACAATTTTATTATTCAAATTTAAATCACGTGAAAGTCGCATATCCACATTAACTATTATGGTCACTTGACAACTTAGATTTTTACTGATTTAAATAAATTTGGACCCACAACTACACCATGTGAAATGTTGAGGAACCTGGCTACATACCATCTTGGTAAATTCATCGGGCAAGAAAGCACTATTCAACGTTGAGCACTAACCTGATTTTCCCTCTTTTCAAGAATGATATTTCATCTGTTTACCAATCACAATTATCTCTAATGAAAAGTAATCTTGAAGAAGCCTCTAAAACAGAGCCAGATTGCAAAGTCCCTTTCTTATCAATTGCTACTCTATACTTCCTTTACTACCTTAGCTTTACTATAAAGTTAGCCTGAAATAGCCTTTTGTTTGTGCTTCTTTTTGCTAATTTCATTTTTCATTAAGTTCCCCTATTTGACTTCATTCCTTTGGATTTTAATATTGAAAACTATTCTCAGTCTTTTGATATGAAGTCTTAGTGTGCTCTGCATTTCATGCAAGTGGTTGCTCTATACACAATACCGGACAAAATTAGACAATTTAGTATACAAAAATTTAGATTATTTTTCTTGATTAATACTATCGAGAACTATCCTATCCTCCCGATCATGAAATTTTACATTTGCATTATCTGCATACTCTGTTTGGGTGTATGGTGCAATGGAGATGATGAAAATGTGTCAGCTCCAATGAAGAAAACAGAACAAGAAGCTCTGTATTCTACTATTCAAGATTTTGTGGTTAAATCTTGGAATGGATCAGATTTGTATCCAGATCCATGTGGTTGGACTCCAATACAGGTAAAATATTTCTACTTTTTAATTTTTTTAACCCCTTTTTGGCATCAGTAAAATGTATATGATGCTAAACATTTTTGAAATTACTGCATATACCTATACTGAGTATTTTGTTATGTTTTCTGAACATTTGTGTCACCTGCCATTTTCATCGACCTATTATTTAGCTGTTTTAAGTGTCATAAAATGATCAGAAAACACAGGCATTCAAATTTGTAGGATCTTTTACATATTTCATATCAAAATTTCGAGGGGACCATCGTCTATCCCATCTAATATCCAACTTTAGTTTCATTACCAGATTGTGAAATCTAATTCGTTATCTTCCACAGGATCTCTTGTGATCTATTTGATGGCTTTTGGCATGTCACAGAATCGATAATTGGACCTATTCATGATAATTCTATTAAATGTGCTCAAGATATGGAACTTATAAGTTCCCATTTATTCTCACTAAGGCACCTAAAATCACTCTCACTCTTCAAATGCTTTGTCTCATCGCAACATCATCCTGTTGCACTTCCTACAGAGAATTGGTTCTCTTGCTGGAAGCTTGGAGGTACTTGAATTTCGATCAAATCCCGGTCTCGTTACAAAAATCCCGGCTACTTTTGGTTACCTCAGGAATCTCCATTCATTGGAAAATGATAGTCTGTCAAGGCCATTTGTACAGAGCCTGGCCAGACTATCTCTCAAATAAGGGGCCCACACCCATTTTTTAAGGGCAAAAAAAATGCCCACCCTCTCATAGTATGGCTAGGGTCTGTGCAGATGACCCTGGCAAACTAGCATAGTCCCCATTCATTAGTGCTTATGCAAAATGGGCTAAAAGGTGAAATACCGACTACTATTGGCTACTTAATCAACTTAAAGCAGTTGAATCTTGCTGGAAACTCTTTTAAGGGAAGAATCCCAGACAAGTTTGGTGGGCTGATTCAGCTTCAAATTCTTGATATGAGCAGAAATTCACTATCTGGTGCTCTGCCTTTGAGTTTTGCAGGGTTAACTTCACTATTGAAGCTTGATTTAAGCAATAACCAATTGGAAGGCAAAATCCCATATGAGTTTGGAAATTTGAAGAAATTGACGTTATTGGATCTTAGTAACAACAGATTTTCAGGTGGAAGAACCAAATCATTTGAAGAAATGAGTTCATTGGAAGAGTTAGTCCTCTCGAACAATCCCATTGGGGGAGACCTAATGAACGTCAGGTTGCCTAATCCGATAGGCCTAACCGTATTGGACAGGTCTAATACGAGTTTGACAGGTGAAATTCCAGAGTCCATTGCAGAGTTAAAGGGACTCAGATTTTTGGGTCTTAATGATAACAAACTCACAGGGAACGTCCCCCCAAAGCTTTCATTTTTGCCTAATGTTAGTGCAACGTACCTCAATGGAAACAATCTAACTGGGGAGATAAAATTCTCCGAATGGTTTTATGGAAAAATGGGTCAGCGTTTTCGGGTCTGGGACAACCCGAATCTCTGCTACTCCATTGGTTCGATACAAACAAGGCATGTTCCGTCTGGGGTAAAACAATGTCAGCAAGAAGCCAAAATGCAGCAGTTGAAATTTAGATGAAATTAAACTTTTCATTCTATCTGAAATTTATTCATCTTTTGTGATCTCCTCAATTTTATCGTGATAACTAACATCGGCATATTGTACACATATCTAATGTTAGTTCTAAATATGTGAATCACATATTAAAATTTTGATCTTTGGAATCGTTCATAGGTAAAATCAGAATTATCGGTACGGCCCTTCTCATAAAACTGAATCTCGCATTACTATCTTAAGAAATTTGGGTTTTGCCAACTTTTAGAGCATGAATTGCAGTTTAAGAAAGAAGAACAAACAGAGGGTTATCTCATTTCTGCTTGCTGGTAAATTCTGTTAATAAAATGAATTATTTTTTGGGTTTTGTTTCACTATCATTAATTAGCCTTTCTATCAAACTTTTCTTTGCGTTTTCAGTTTTCACAGTATGCCGGCCATGATTTAATGCATTGAAAATGAAATGCATGATAATAACATGTGTCAGAAAATAATCGGGTGATGGAGAATCAGTGTTCTAAAAGACGTAATACGTGACGATGTGTCAAGGCTAAGCTAAGGGCTAGGCAAGCTTATGTGAGGTATAGGCATAAAAAAACGTTTTCTTATTTTAATATTATTTTAAATTTTTAATCAATAAAAAAATATTTAATAATTATAAATAACACCTACCAAACATTTAAAACTTATTTATCAAATGTAAATACCAAATAGTAAATAAATAAGAATTTTTGGGGAATTTTCTTTGTTTAAGTCTTCAAGTGACTGTTTTGAATCTAGAAGAGATAAAATGAAAAAAAAAAAAATCATCATTTAAGTTTTAACATAAAACAATTGTAAAAAAAAAAATAATAATAAATAAATAAATAAAATAAAATTTAATAATGCGCACCTAGATGCACATAAAAGTGTCTAAGGGCGCATTAGCGGTCAATGAACACCTTTGACCACTTAATAAGGCGTCAAGGCGCGGTTATTTGGCATTTTCCTGGAGCCTCGCGTATTGGCGCCACCTAGGTGGAGCCAATGTGAGCCTTTTAGAACACTATGGAGAAGAGACAAAAAGAAAAAGCACAAGAATTGTAGCAACAAGATGAAGAAATTAGAAAATTATCGAAAACAATTTCGAAGGCTCAGACGCGGGATTGCTGTCCTCAAACGTTAGTTGCTCCCAATCTAGTGTTTCAATAAGATGCTCAAGGGTGTTTCGGCAAATGATTTGAAGGATTATAACAAATCTTGTAAAGAATTTCATCAAAACACAAATTAAAATTCTTCAAAACTTGAAGAACACAACGAGAAAATAAATATGAATTTAAATCGGGATTTGATCTATTTTGAGGAATGAGGAATGAATTCAAGTGTTTTCAATATGTTTTTTGGCATGAATATTGATCTCATGTATATAGGACTTGATCATACACACCAAATGGTGCCAAAACATGCAAGAAACGTTACCAAATTCAAACCGCAACGGCCAAAAACGGCGCTTCAACGGTCACAAAAGTATACCATGCAACCACATGGCATGGTTGTATCTTGGAGCCAACGTTCGATTTTGTAGCTTTCCATCTTTTCATTCCATGTATTGATTTGTTGGTTTTGAACAACCAATTCATAACAACATGTTTGATTATGGAGATTGAATAACATTGGACATTGTTAAAGAAGAAAACAAAACTTAAAACCTTGTTATTGCAATGTTTAATTCAATATTGTGGACCAACGTATCCTAGTTGTTGATCTTCAGGTTAGACTTAATAGCCTTCGTATATTTCTACTCTAATGCTGCAAGTGGTCCACTTTGTATTTAAAGATGATGATCATGAGAGTGAGAGTGAAAGAACTACTGGAAGATATAGGTGAAATTAATTACTTGTTAGTTGGCTCATCCTATCAAGTGGACAATCATCACTTTATATAGGGGTAGCGTTATTTACATTCATAATTTTTATATATACATTCATTTTTAAAAAAATAATTATATTATATTTTTTATTTTATGTAAATTTACCTAAATAGACATATATAAAATTAAATAAAAATATATCGTTCTCAATTCATCCACTAATGTTTATTTTCATAAATTTTTTTATATTCTTAAAATTCTAATAATCATAAAACATCATCTTTAATCAAAACCATAACAATCTAATCATAAAATATCATTTTCAATGGAAACTCAAAAAAAATTAATAAAAAAATTAACACATTATTAGAGTTATAATTTTTTCATGATACGAAAAATAGAATATTATTTTTTATACTTTTTAAATATTGATTTGACGGATGAAAATATACGAAAAATTTCAAAATAAGTTTCAATACTTGTCCAAATATTCTTCAATTATAAAAGGAAACAAACTTAAAATTATCAATCGAAACACAAACAATCAAAGTTATGAGTTTATAAGCACACAAATTAATTAATATATAATTCGAGGAGGAATTTGTTTGGTTGCGTGAATAGTATACTTTTGAAAGAATTCTATAAATTCAAAAAAGAAAAAAGAAAAAAAGCAGAAGCAAGATTTGTTGACCTTTATAACTAAATATTAAAGCGCTGACATGATAATATAGAAAATAAAAAGTAAGAACCAGATTAAATGTTGATAGTGATTGGATGAATATAGTGATTTTCGAAATTGTATTAGGAATATATTTATAGTGGATGAATATATAAAATTTGTATGGATCTATAATGTTTAAATGATTGAATTTAATAAGGACAATATTGAAATTTGACGCAAATGAAAATAGATATTTTCTAAAATTTAAATATTTTAATAGGGACGCATATATAAAAAATTGTGGATGCAAATAACGGCACCCGTTTTTAATTTGGTTCTAAATTTATGGGCAGTCTTCAAAACCCAATATTTTGTTCACTCTTGAATTGTTTTGTGGTAATGCATTTATATACCACGACTTATTTGTAGAGATAAATCAAGAAAAACTTTTAGTCTAGATGATTTTAGTATTTAACATCTAGACTTTAAGTTCTATTGGAGTTGTTCAATTAAATATAATTAAGATCATATATACATGATATGAATATTAATAAAATTATTACATGTTTCTTGTTTCATGAAATCACATTTGGATAATTCAACTATTTAAATATGTTTGTATAATTTACTTATATATATATATATATATATATATATAGTAACTTATTTTTAATTTTGAGCAATAAAAGTTATTTATCTCAAAGACTTTATTAATTAATAGTAAAATTACTTATAAGGGAACTTTTTACACTATGGCAAACATGTTCACAGGTGACATCACCATGAAAATATAGAATTATATATGATCACTAAGTATCATTAATTAAAATTATCAATGCGTTGAAATCTCTTTATGTAGTGGCACAAATTTCAAACCTCGTGCATCATACTCGTTTATAGATCCTATAACTCTGTTTCAAGTAACAACATTCTTTTTATAGAAATGAATTTTTGAATATTTTATTGATAAAAAATATGTGGTTAAAAATAAAGAAAAGTTTTGAATTTACGTGTAATATTATTTTGTTAAAGAATGTGTAATTAAAATAATATTAAAATACTGTTTAAAATGTATTTTTTTTTTTTCAAAGAATGGAGCTCAAACAATGCAAAATTAATTTAATTGGAAGATGAAGATGACTCATTCCATCTGCTTAAATACGGATCAATAATTCAAGATTCACAAATATAATTCAACTCAAATAAACCTAACAACGTAGACAATCAATTGGAAGAAAACAGGAATTTTCAATACTCTCAATCTCGGAATTCTCTCTTATCCATTCTTCCAATTCTAATTTTGCTGAAGTTAGTGCTACCATCTTAATAATCTGTCTCATTATTCTTATTCGAAGTTGACTTTTGGAACAAAATAATCTTTTCTTTCTGAATTGGTAAATGATCCCACTTATTCAACATTCGAAGTTCGTGGTGTCCATTTTTATATTTTGTTTGCTTCAAAACCTAAATATCGAAGAATATTTTCGTTATAAAGATTTATATGTGACAAATTATTACTCTAATTGTTCAAGATCGTGCAACTTGCAATTCTCATAGGTTTGGAAAAGATGACCTAACTTTCGTCAGCGCCTTCGGACCTGTCGTGGGTAAGCTTGGTCGATTATGAAACTACATATTTGATCAGTTAATACCTATAATTACTTAATTTGGATTAGAACTTTGTGTTAGAATGTTGTACAGAAATTCCACATCGACTAGACATGAAGATGATCTTGAGTATTAACCCTTTGGAATGAAATTTTATGTCTCAACTACTCTCGAAGGATAGAGTCTTGCTTCAAACTTAAGCATGTGAAAGCGTAAGATGAATATCCTTACATATGTAGAAAATTTAAATGAAAGTATGGATAAGTCGCTAAGGGACGTGACAATCAACTCTGGAGGTGGTAAAGTATCAACGTGAATATGGGTTTGGCATGATCTCGATGGAGTGTGCAACCTTCTTTGTTGCAGCGTAGACATGATGTGATATATTTTTGGAGGAAGGGTGTTAAGAAAATATGAACGGAATTTTCACATTGGCCAAGAACGTCCATAATATCGGTTTTCAAAGGAATTTCGTACCATAAATTAACCTTTTAGGATGAATTTTGAGTCTCAATACTTTAATTAAATACATTATTAACAATCAAACGGTGATTAATACCAAGATTACACACAAAATTCAGATGTCTATCACAATCGCAGTTGATGAAATTAAATTTAGTGGGCCCTAAGAAGTTTGGCTTCTTATGGTAGCTTCACACGCAAAAGATCCCTCGAAATTAGGTAATTCATAATTGATAAATCATTAATACTCTAATTATTTTTCCACCCAAAAGTACCATTAATGTCTAGGCAGCAAAAAAAAAAAAAAAAAAAAAAAAAAAAAAAAAAAAAAAAGAGAGAAAAAAAAACCGGGGAAAAAAAAAAAAAAAAAAAAAGAAGAAGAAAATCATGAATTGGAGACAGTTTTGAACTAATTTTAGCGTGCTTCTTCATAAATCAACATTAGTTACTATTTGAACTCATTTCTTCCCAAATATGTTATGAGCACTTTTAAGCACAGTAAAGATAGGATATTGGATGCTAATGGTAGTATAAATTCTTTATTACATCAGAGTCGATAAATCTATACAAGATTATGCTTGAGATGTATGTAGAATGTTTGAGAGAGTTTTTCGTACATTTTAATTTTAATTTTTTTTTATATGATATAATGACCGCTTCTACAAAGAGTGCTTCCGTTAAATACGAAATATCAGTTATTTATTGACTCTTGTGAATTAAGTAAAAGTAGAATGCTTGGAATTGGTAAGTAGTAGAGCCTATAAATTGACATACAAGTTCATATTTTGTAAGCACACAACGTGGCATGCGATAATCACAAATCCCACCAATACCATTCTTTTCAAACTCCCATAGAGGCAATCTTTGTGACATACGTACAAGAAAATTATGCTTCTTCATTTCTAATTAAACAATTAGTGAAGAAAACAATGAGCCTGCATCCAATAGCCTTCCACTAGAATTTGGCAAACCGTTTGACATTTAAATAAATAATTCGACGTCAATTGCGTGTAATGTATTTCCAATATCATATTTGTCAACTTTTCACATCACATTTCTCCCTACATATACACTATGTATGTATATATGTAAATCTCTTCTTCATCCTCAAGAAAAGTCATAAACCTGCTACAAAGAAAAGAAATAGGAAACTCAACCATGTTCATGAAAAACCTATATAGCTCGTGGCGGGTTATTTTTGTATTATTTATCGGAATTCTTCTTGTTAATTCTAGCGTCGCCGTTCGACCAGAGAGAAAAACGATGGAGGGTGATGTTTCAAAGATGGTTTTGAAGAATTATCAAGAAAAGGGTAGGTTACCACACGATGGCTTGATTTTCACTAGACTCCCTAAAGGGGACCCTGTCCCTCCTTCTGGTCCATCCCATGGGCACAACAAAGTAGTGAACTCTTCTCCTCGAAACTGAAATGTACATTCATCTTCATCAAATTGGCAAGACTTTTATTTATATTTGATTTTTTTTTGTGTGTGTGTGTGTGTGTGTGGTTTTAAAGAATTTTGATATGATAGATATATAGTAGCTTCATGAAGTGGTCTGATTTTCTTTTCTTTCTTTGTTTTTTTGGTTCTTGGTTAATGTAATACTGTACAGAAATATCTATTGCTTGTCGTAAGCAAATTGTAATAGATGAAGATCTGATGGAATATGTATATAATTTAGTTTCTTTGTCATTATTTAGTTTATGGACTATATAGCGTCTAGTTAATATTATATTACAAGAATTGGCCTGGACAATGTGCTTAATAATATTCCATAATCTTTGGAAGTTTTAAACAACAAAAGTGAATATTGCTTAAAATTGACCTTGAAACTTAGATGTGCTGTTTCTAACAAGAAGTTGAATTTTATTTCTAATAAGTCAAGAATCAAGGATTGGATATATGAATTATTTTTCATTATTTTATATATGTTCATTTATTGCTATATTTATTGAAACAGTCATATTTTGAGATTCTCAATAACCACTATAGATTGTGTTAATTTTCATGTAGCTCTTATTCTTCAATATTAGTGCTGCCAGTATGTGAGACAGTTATATATGGACATAATAAAGCCCCTTGTCCCGGGTTGGGGACAGGGTTGAAGACGTGTGGCGCTCCCCTACTGGAGGGTGGCAAGCGCCCCTTCAATAGGGGGCACCATGTGGTGCCCCCGTCCTTGACCCGGGGCAAGGAGCAGGGCTGATATGGACAATCAATCTATTACAATCCTCTCATATTCGATGTTGAAATCA
Source organism: Olea europaea var. sylvestris (assembly GCF_002742605.1). Taxonomy (NCBI): domain Eukaryota; kingdom Viridiplantae; phylum Streptophyta; class Magnoliopsida; order Lamiales; family Oleaceae; genus Olea; species Olea europaea. The sequence continues at coordinate 9,166,846 of NC_036247.1, read as the reverse complement.
TTATTAAATTAACATTTATGACATGAAATACGCTTATACAAGATGTAAGCTAAGCCGGTTCAAGGTGTGAGGCAACTTAGGTGGTCGCCGGAAAGTTCATCAATTATTTAAAATTACTTTTATCTTTTATAAAATGTAATTTTATTTACTTTTGCAAAGAAAAAATAAAAATAAAGGGAAAATAAAGCCCAGCCAATCGACAACAACCCAGCTCAAAATGGCCCCCACATTATTATTATTAATTTTTTGTTGACTGTATCTGTTTGCTTTGTTACTTTACAATGATATGCACCGTGTTTCAATTATAAATAAAGTTATTTGTACAATTGTTGTTGATCATTGTGGTTGACAATATTGATATTATCAAAACATAGACCATTGATTTAAAAAAAAAAAAAAAAAAAAGTTTTAAAATAGATGGATGTGATGTTGCCAAGTGCATGTGTGTTATCAATCAAGATTATAAAAAAAAAGTTGTAAAAGTAAATATTGTGTTTTAGTCTAAGACTTTCAATGTTTTAAAAGTTTATCCAAAAATTTTATTGATTTTCTTTAAAACGATAAGTATTATTCTTTTCTTTTGAAAATATTTCTTTAAAAGGTCCCACCAAAATTTTTCGCCCACGGCATGCCTTGAGTCGGCCCTGGGTGCGAGAGATTAAGAGGTCAATTTGTTGTCCCATTTTTATTGTCCTTCAATAAAATCTTAATCCGTCATAGTTTTCAGGTATTTCATAGATTAATAATTAATTCCACAAATAGCCACCAAAGTTTGTGGAAAAGTTTCAAGTTGGTTCCTAAAGTATTTTCTAACTCATTTTCTCACTAAAATCAATTTATCGTTTACCATTTTTTTCTTCAAGTATTTTTGACTCATTTAATCACCGAAGTTAATTAATGTTATACAATCTGTCACATTATTAGTGAAAATAATGTACAATTTGACATGATGCCCATTAATGTTGGCAAACAAATTGTTAATGCATATATCATCACATGAAGCATGTGCGCACTTGTGTTGATGAATTAAGTCGAAGCACTCTATAGGTCAAAAGCTATCTTTACAACTAAAAGCAACACTGATATTAATTCCTCTTTTTCCAGTGAATCAAAAAACAAGAGTCTGGAGTATTAAATATCTTATTTTCATAAAACATTTGGCGTGAAATATATAATAAATAAGGGGAAATCTATTTGCTACACAGCATGGTGTACAGCCCTCTCACATGTTGAGAGGGCCCATATGAATATTAAATTTGTGGACCCCCTCATTGTGAGAGGGTTGTAAAAGTGTATAGCACTATCACCAAGTGTTGTACACTAAGCATCTTTAAATAAATAAAGTAGTTGATATGATTCCAATTGCCATTAGAGAAGCATTAGTATTTTTAGCATTCAAAGGTATTTTTGATTGCTAATTGTCCAAAAAATACTATTAATTCAGCAACAAAATCACTAATGCGTGTTAATGCAAGGGAGGAATCTTGAATATTTTTCATGACATTGGGACAGCTATTTTCAAAAGATAAATATCCATGAAGAGAAATTTAGGAAATTGCAATAAAATTTAGAAAATGACAGCAAACATCATTCAATCTAACTATTAATTTGAAGAAAATATGCAGTGAAGTTATTTGGAAATTAAGAGTTTACATACATTTCAAGCTTCACCAACTCTAATTTTGTCATGGTTGAACCTTTTGCATTTTGCTTTCTCTTTTAGCAATGGAAAAAAATAAAATAAAGGAACCTCGGAATGTTCTTTGTTGACAGGGTGACCAATAGTGTAACGCTAATTAACTCAAATGAATACATGAATCAAAAATTACTTTAAGGTCCAATGTTAGTTAAGTTTAGTCAATAACTAATAAAAAACATAATTTAATGATCAATTTGAAATTTTCCACAAAATACAAAATTCACTCCCATGTTGTGTTCATTACACATGCTAACAGTGTTATAAAAGGTATGAAAAAAATACTATTCAAGGTTGTCTAGACGAGCCATTTCAAAATTCCATGCATATGAGCAAAGCATGGAAAAAGACGACCAATTCCTATTTTGACCATCTAATGTGCGTCCGAACGGCAAAATGTTGCCTTTTATTTTATATATTTTTTTGGATCCATTTCTTGGATCTAAATCGATTTAAAATATAAATAGAGTATTCATACTCTCTATCCTGTCAATTCAATAGTGACACATATGGTACTGAATTTCATATTTGGGGAGTACAAGAAATTTTTCAGAATAAGTTAATAATATTTATGAGTATCGCGAAATGGAAGGATAAAAAGTGATTTTTTGATTATAAATAGCTACCAAACATATATATAAATTTTCTATTCTAATACATTTGCACAAAAGAACAATTTTTCATTTGAAAGTAAAAAACTAATAAAAAATTTTATATATAGGTTGAAGAGAGGGGCTGTAATAGAAATAGAAATGAAACATTAGTACTGCAGACTGCAGTTTCCGAAAATGGGGACTAAGTAGAGACAAGATTTCTTTCTTATTCTATTGGGCTTTGGCCCAAACAATTTGTTTAATGGATTGAACAATGTCTACTTCTATATGTATTCGTATATGGGCCTATATAAGTTGTTAGAGAAATATCAAAACTTAGTAAAATTTGCACAAATTAGGTCATAAATCAGAAAATTAATAAAAATTAAAAGATAATATTTTATGTAAGCAATTTCAAATGCGGGCAAAATTTTATGATTTTATGAAATTACGATGTGATATAACTATAATTATTTTTCCGACCATGATCTATCCTTACAATGTCACTTAATAGTTATTCTCTCACACCAAAACAATCTTTGTGACCTGCGACTATAAAAAATTGTAAATTGGGCCTTGGTTCTGGAGGACTATATACTAAACATTTAAGTTGCGACCAAAAGTTGTAAAAGTGTGTCGCATAGTTGAAGATAATCTCACCATTTTTTAATTAATTTATTTTATTTTATTATTTTTTGTTTTTTGTTTTTTTGTTTTTTTGTTTTTGGTAATTGAAGCTTCTATGGTAAACAACGATGGTCACGTCTTATTGTGGCTATTCTATTGCGGTGGTCAAATACACCAACCATTCATCACGTGACAACTCGCCCTGGCCTCATGTGACCACTATAAATTGTTTGTGACATGTATTAATTTATTGCGGCATGTGGTGTGTTGTTGTTGCCAGGTACTAGGGCGTCATTAACGTATCACAATATCGAATGTGACGTGACCTAGTGTAACTTGTGACCTGCCGCCTGCGTACTCTATAGTGTGATTTGTTAAATGTGAAAGACACTCTCCACTAGAGCTGGATATAGCTCAATTCGATTCTATTTTTGTAAGTAGAGTCGTTGGGTTTAAATTTAATTATGAAATGGTTTGGTATCATTTGGTTCTGTACCATAATTAATTTTAACTATTATTATTATTATTTTAAATTTACAACAAAATTATATTAATCCAACTAATGGCATGATCAATATTTGTATTCAATATGAAAGGCATACTAAAAGAAAAGCGAAAATATTCAGTCTGAAAATAAAGAATATGGCAAGAAATGTAGCTAATTAAAAAAAAAAAGAAAAAGAAGAAGAAACTCAAAATGCGCGATCTCATAATAAACATCTTGAACACTAGTTATAAATTAGACTATTTATACGTTGACCTTGAAAAATTATTAAATGAAGCCTAACTTGATCAAAGTGGAGGAAATTTAATGAATAGGCTAGAAAAAATGGCAAGATGAAGAGAGACACAGCTGCTCAA
>NC_036247.1:9158015-9159013 GCF_002742605.1 Olea europaea var. sylvestris | reverse complement strand
GAGCAAATTTAGCATGCAGAATTTCCATTTATGATAAAATCTAAATTCATAATTTTTATTTGTTTCCATCCCTCTCTCAAAATCTTGGATTATTATTTTTTATAATCGTTAGTCTTAATCATTCTTTGAAAATCAAATGAAAAAACACAAACATATTTCATAATGAAACTGTCATAATTGATTGTTCCCCCAAAACCCAAAAAATTATACTTCCAATTGAAGAAACAAACTACTCATGAACACGTGTTGGCATGATCAAGAATCATATTATTGGCAATCCATTTACATTGTTTACTCGATTTTTCTAGAGTCCGTGGCCTAATTATGACAAATAATTTAATTTTTCTTCTTTGCAACATTATAATAAGTTTTGAGTGTGCAAGTGCATTTAAAACTTTGTGATTAGTCAGCTATGATTGTGTTTGGTGTACATAATATTATGTATATTGAGTAAGTCCCCACACCTATGTAAATGTATGGACACCTTTATGTATATAAAATTATATACACCAAGATTTATCCATTAGATTTGGGTGAAACACTTCGATGATATAGAATGTTTCTTAAAAGTCTATGACTACATTGTAGTGAATGTTTGACTGATGATAGTCCTCGAACTTCGCGAATAGTTCTTCTAGATCAGATCAATTCAGTGCAATTCCTATAGTTTTCATGGACCTTCCAAGAATGTCGCTTGTGATTTCAAAGTATAAGATAATGCTTTTGTAAGGTTAACCACGTTGCAAGTCAGTCAAGCGTTCACTAGTTTCACAAGCCATACCAAACCGTACACTATTATGTATAGGATTCTAAACGATACTTGTACATGATCACATTATTAGTACACTCTTTGATAATAAAGGCTGAGCCAAGCTGCTTGCGACTTTGTCATGCCATATGGGGAGAGGAGCATTATCAGTGCATGCACGGGAGGAGCCGTGGGCTATATATATAAACACGCGCGCGCACACATTAGGATGATATATTGAAAAAAAAAA
>NC_036247.1:9095801-9144981 GCF_002742605.1 Olea europaea var. sylvestris | reverse complement strand
GGATATAGTTGGTTTTGGAAGTGCATCGTGCGAGTCGATACTTTATCTTACAATTTTCGGAAATTGTTGTTTAATTTAACAGTAGTAATATAACTATATTTTGATCATGGAGTTTTACGGTAGGGACTTTCTTTCTTGCAAATGAAGAACATATTGTGGGGCTATACTAATTGTCCCGTTTCTTCTTCATTGTAATTACCAACAGTAACATCTATTCTTATCTTGTTGAATATTACACTAATTTTGGTTGATATAATTCATGCCTAATGATGATAGCCTATATTAATTTGATGAAATTAAGTGAGATAATTAGTGCAAAGTGAAGATAATATTATATTATCATGTTATTAACATTGCACAATTGGAACGTGTTTACGTACTATGACAAAATGTGATTTTGGTCGAGGTATTTAAGAATGCAACTGCCATATAAGACTTAGATTCCAATAGTTGTCTTTTGAGACAAATATTTTCAACATCTATATATATACCCCATATGTTTGTATTCATTTATTCATTAACTTCATGATTGCATTATCACACTAATGCATATTCACTTCAAAATTTTGCATTCATGTGAAGCCAAATTTTATATAAAGAGGGTTTAAAACATAAGTCGGTTCATTGATCTACTCAATTTAGAGTGCTCTTATTGTGAGAAGTGATCGTTGTATCTTGAGTGATGAATGCCAAAAAACCATTAACACTCATACGGGGCATTATCGTCTTAAGGAGAAAGAGTCGAACTATTGCCCCGACCAAATTCATATTCATGCATTTCTCACTTCTACTTTTTGTATTCGATTTTGGTAAGTCAAGATTCTATCCGATTTTATGCACATAAAAGATATGTTATTTGAATTGAATTTATACACGTCTATTTTTCCAATAATTCTACAACTACCATCTTGAGAAAACACGATAAGAACTACTTGACTGTGTTGCACTGAACGGATTTGATACTTGGCGAGGGGAAAAGGAAAAGGACGAAAGAGAAAGCTAGAGATCTCTGTATCGTTCAAATGTGTTGTTTACTAACAAAGTAATGCAAGTACTGAAAATCAATGCATATAAACAGATCAAATAGGCCACTCCTTTCAAATGCTTGATCAAGAAAATCACATTCAGCAACAATCAGCTAACCTGTCCTGTAATTTTGCAATCCCATTCTGTCTAGCTACCCAAGCATCATTTTCGACTCTGTGATATATTAATATATTATCCTAGATGAAGTTAATTGCAAAGAGAGGCATAGGAAGCTGGACAACTGTACGATACCTAATCTTGATCACCGTCTAATGGGACGGGAAAGGATTGAAACCCCGTAGCACAATAGCTTCTAACGGTTCAAATAATGGTTTCGGAAGATCGTTCCAGTCGTACCAATCCCAACCATCACATTTCTCAGGATCAAGATTGATGGGCATCTGATTAGGATCTGGCAGGAGGAAGACAATAAACTGTAATGGCTTTGGATCTGAAAGGACATTGTTGGTGACAGTGAGAAACTCAATTTCTGTGATGTCCAAACCAGTTTCCTCAACTTCTCTGGCTGCAGATTGCCCAAAGCTTTCTCCTGAAAGTAAGATGATAAAATACAAAACTGGTAAAGTAAAGAGAATAAATAAGTATGCGTTTCTGGTGAATGAAATGGGAGAATTTTGCCTCCAGGTTTACGGTTTGACGTCAACTAAAACAATCGTGGTTACCATGTAGATATAAAGATATTTTACTTAACAAGTATTTTCCTGCTCTTATTGGTTCTGTAGGTTGGCGGACTTGAAGAAAAGCGACAAACTAACCCTCTTAACAATTCCAAGCTTATGTTAAATATATACCCATTTTACAAGATTGATATTTGGACTGAAATTCCCCTAATGAGTGAAATGCAGTACCTCCTGCTCGCTTCCCTCTCTCTATCCTCACCACGACCGCTGTACTTAGTCTTTGATATCAACATTAACTCATCTCGCAGATACGATGTCGAGTAACGGTAGAAGATAATTCTTTCTTTATTTATTAATTGTAAAACCACCAAGGTGGAGTTTTTATTAATAATGAAACAAGAAATACAAATAAAGGAGAGGGACTAGTTTTAAACCTCCACTGGAAAGAAAGCAGTTCAGGAACAAACGTTACCTAATTAAATCCAATTAGAGTTCCAAAGGAAACTAATTTTGGTTAATTAGGAGTGGACACAACACAAAATGGAATGACTTTGAGCCCCTTAATCGAAAAGAAAACAAATAAAAGACTACCTCTCTCTAGATCTACTTTTTGTTACCAGGTGATGCTTGGTTTTACATTTAGTAACAAGCTTGAAATCATCTTCATTTTCAGCTTGTAGAGAGTTAAGTGTCAATGATGTAGTATTCTCCCATGAACAATGACGAGTTTCCGCTTGTGGGTGGTACATCAATTCTTCAAGATTGACTTTTGCTCATTTTCACAACCAAGAAAGATGACTTCTTCAAAAGATGAACTTCCCATATTTTCTTCCAAGTGGTACCTTGCTCAACAATCTTCCTTTCTTTTTCAGTAGTGATAGAAGCAATTAAATTCAAACTGTCTATGTGAGGGGAAGATGAGCTTAAACACTCAAGATCATATGGGCCCACATAAGGAGAGGAAACGAAGGCTACATAAGGTCGAGCCGCTACATTTAACAAGGCTTGAGGTTTAACAAGAAAGCTGGTGTGGTCTTGAAGATTGGAGTTATGAAGTGAGATAAACAAAATTATTTGTTACTTAAAAGAAAATGTTGATTTGTGAAGTAAAATTATATATAAACTTCACCAAGAACACAATATATGTTCTCCATTCATTATATTGCTTTAATTGTATATTTTTTATTTTCATTAGTTATTCATAAAATACTCAAACTTTCTATTTCCAATTAGGAACCGTTCAGTCTGCATGAGATGCAGGAATGATCAATTGTACATACATGTATGATCATCCATCATTATGACTTGAATGATAGAGGTGTCATTCCAATGGAAATTAGGAAATTCATAAAATATTTAGTACTAAATTATTCAACAAATTTCTTCCTTCATTACATATGAGTTTCTTATGATCCTCTTCTCAGCAAATTAATGGAATCATTTGTTGAAACCAGATGTTTGATAAAAACCCTCAACATAAGGTATTAATGTCACATAGCCATCTCAAAAGAGGAGTCATGGCCAAATTCACCAACAGAAGGAGGCGCATCTAAATGGAGATTAGTACTAATAGGCTGAAGTCCATTAAATAGTAAAAGTGCATATTTTCTAAGCTCTAACAAGGTCTTTCTTTAAGCAGCCTTACAGCATGTTTGGCTCTTTTATTTATTTATTTATTTTTTTTATTTTTTTCTTTTAAAATTAGCTAATTTTTTTTGTCTTCTCTCTGCAGTAAGACGCCTTGACGCAATAATGACATTTAGGACAATTTTCATTAGTCTAATTGGTCGAACATACGAGTCGAACATACGCTGATTGATTTCTCTCAATTATTTCCACCAATTCCAAGGCTAAAAATATGAAAACATGCTTGACAGATTGTCTCCAAGTCTCATAGATAATTGCACGCACAAGGATCCCTCCAATTCATTTCCCTTGATGGCCTATTATCTCCTTTAACTGTCATTTATTTCCTTTTCAGCTTTGTAATTCCTTTTAATTGCTATTCTTATCTTATTGTGCACCATGGGTTGCTTATATATAAGCTAGAATAATTCGTCATCCTAACTCAAATCGTCTATGAATAAAAATACTGTGAATTGGGAGTTTTCTCATAACTATATCAAATATTCAATATTCTTCTTGCGAATCAACTAACCTTGATTTCCTAAATTCCCTGGAATTCCTAGAATCAACGCATTTCATGCGTATTTCATTCATGTTAGTTTTCTGTTGCATCACCACCCATCTTACTGCCAAGAGAATCAAATTTGTCTCCATTTCATGTCAAGCAAAGAACATTCAATAGTTCTCCATCTTAGAAGAGTCTTCCCTATACTATGTTCCCCACAAGTTTTTACTCTAATCTTGAATTTAAAATGCAAGGCCAGATCCCCCCGCCCTATAATTCCAACAAAGGAAATAAAGCATGGGAAGTGTCATTCCTCTCAATTATTTGCCAGAGGGAGTAAGTGGGAGCAAATGGTCCTTAATTTATTGGCTTCCCATTGCTATGGGCAGTCTCAATCTTTTCAAGAATCTGATCAAGAAATTATCTTTTAACATTATCAAACACATCTCTACATTAACCTAAAACTCTGCTACTCGTTAAAATAAAATTCATCATTATATAGAAATTCATAACCCATAACAAAAGGTGTAATTCAATTATTTTAAAATCTCCCAACACAGTATGGTAGCAATAATCAGTATAAAATAATGATACGTGTGAAAAAGTAAAAGGACGTTTATGTGCTAACCGAATTCAAGGTGGCCGCCGGGAAGGGGGAAGGTATTGCGGTCAACGGCGGTGAGGCGGCGGCCCAGCAGCACTTTATTACCCTTCAGCAGGAACACCCCCACCCGCAATTTGTTCTGGCTTCGGTGGTAATGACAATGTGATTGAAGCGGCATCAGTTCGGCAGTTCCTTAGTTTTCAGAGGCCCAAGGAGAGACAAATCATGAGCAAATTGCACTGGCAGGTGCACGTAGTTCAAAGACTCTATGTAAATAAAAGGTTGAACCCGAACCTTTAAAGACTCTGCGTAAATTAACTTTTATGAGAAGTTCCGTAAACCGCATAGAATATTTATGATTTCATTCTCTACGCTCTAGAAAATAAACACTCCCGTTCAACTATAGTCTTCTTTGTCATCCACTTTCGTTGAAAAGGACAGTATAACACGATCGCTCAAAATTGTAACAATGGTTTACTATTACACGACATTATTTTCTTAGAACATAGTGTTTATCGTCGGAAGCAGTAAAAAATTGAAAGGTAATTGATACAAAACGTCCTTATCTTTCAAGATTTTTGTAAAAAAACGTCTATACCTTTTATTTTTTGACATTTTTACCCTTACCTTCCACTTTTCATTGTGCAAAAGATCATTTTTCATCTGTTTTGACGATTTTACCCTTCTATTCAAATAAAACAAAAAGAAAAGAAAAAAAAATGAAGAGTTAATTGCAACCATCGTCCTAATTTTCAAATAAAATTACAAATTAGTCAAAAATTACTAATTGCTCCCCTCACGAAGGTAGGAATGCACGCTAGGCACCATTGGCCTCCGTCATAAAATTAACTGGATTACAGAATGAACTCGTGCGTTCACTTGCACTGAGCACATTGGCCTCCGTCATAAAATTAACTGGATTACAGAATGAACTCGTGCGTTCACTTGCACTGAGCAAACTGCAATTTTCTCAGGTTTCATAAAGTGAGATGTACGGGCTGTTCAATGAATGCAAGGCTTGCAGGAAAATTTCAATGTTGTATGATTTGGGATGTGAGATGGGTAATTTTGCGCTTTTAATGGATTGGAGCAAATATATTTTGTTGATTATTTAAAATAGAATATGGTTAGAAAATTCCTGTTTGTAGTCAATATGAAAGGATGCAATTGATTTTTGACTGATTTGTTATGTTTTGACTATATTTTCAATTAGGTTTTTTTTTTATTTGAATAGGAAGGTAAAATAGTCAAAAGGATAAAAAGGACATTTTGCACAATGAAAGGTGGAAATGTAGAGGTGAAAATGCCATAAAATGAAAAGTATGAACGTTTTTCTACATAAAAATTGAAAGGTAGGGACGTTTTGTGCCAATTATCTAAATTGAAATTTATACATGTGGGTTTTTTTTGTTTTGTTTTTTTTTTTTGTGGGACGACGTCTTTCGATTTGTAACAAATGTGATTTTTCTAACTTTATTTGTGGATAAAATTCCATCATCATGGATTTGGAACGTTGTATTTTAATATGTTTATTTGCCTTTTTGCAGCAAGCAACAAATCTTTGAAGTGACTACTGTAGATTTCAAAAAATATTTTTATATTTTAAAGTCAAAGGTAAAATTTTTCTCTCAATTTCTCAAGTGATTTTTCCTACCGGGATTTTTTTTTTTGGTCGAATCTAATTTTTTTTAATATTCGAGAGGGATAGGGAGAGGAAGATTTTTCATTTAAAGATCAATTGTTTTTTCAAAAGTCCATTTTAGTTGTGCAATTACCTATTTTTAGGAGTTTGTAAGGGTATTTTAGTCTTTTTATGTCCAATATCAATCTGTTTGCTTGCAAAGGTATAGTGCACATATATCAAAGTTGATTCAAAATTTGTACGATATCTCGTTACATCCGAGGTTGTCTGAGACCTCCAATCAAGTTCCTTGTCATGTTTTAGAGTGTTGCATATATCTTTGCTTAGCGAAGCCTCAAAGATCGAGGCATTCTTTTGGTTTAACTAGCCTTGAAAATCAAGGCATAAATATTCACTCTATGATACATGATCATGCGGTGGGATCCTTTTCATGGTTGACATGATATTAGGCAATGATCTAAATTGCGTGCAAATGCTTCGCATACATCCGCATATTCTTGATGCATTTACAAAACGTCTCGTATATGAGGTATGCACGTAATAATGCGGTCAATCCACTTTGCCAACCGTATATGCACACTTAAATGTAAAAATGTGAGCACATTTGTGTTAAAAATTGTGTCAAAATAGCCTAATAAAGCCCAGTCCCATTTTTATAACTAAGAAAAGCAAATTGAGCCCGACAAATATCAAGTTAACACAAATCACCCAAATCCATGAATTATTGTAGGATTTTGACGTTTACAAAAATTTAAAATCAAAATAAATTTTTAGTAGCCATCTAAGGTGAGCCCAAGCTTACTTCTTCAATCTTTCTATAATTTTCTAAGCAAATGATGCTAATAATAAACAATCTTGGATTGTTGGTGACTCTGATGATATTGAGGAGATTAGTAATGATATCCTACCATTTATAAGAGATATTAAAATAAGGGAGCCGATGAAGATCATTTTACGCTGGATTATACGGAAGACGACTTGGATGAAGAGGAGTTTGAATTAAAATTCAATAAAGAGTCAGACAATATTTCTAATTTTTTTTAAGTCGATGTTCATGTATAACCTAATTTTAGGAATTGATTACCAAGTAGTTGTAGCATTTAAAATTTTGAGCATATGTTTTTATTGAAAATTTGAAGAATATATATACAATTCAAGTAATCATAGTATTTATAGTTTTGAGCTATATTGTTTTCTTTTTTGAAAACTTGAAGAATTTGTATAAGTTTAAAGAAAACATTATTTTTTAAATTTATTAGTTTAGAATATTTAAAATAATATTTTAAAAAAAACATATAATTACCTTCGCATAGGCATGCATATTCTTGTAATGTTTGATGCTCAATCGAAACTCATTGTGGTGCATTACGCATTATAGAACCTTGATATTAGATGGACCACAATATTTTTCTATGTAACATTAGTCTTCCAAATCTAAGTTTTGTATTTGTACGAATTGGAGGATTTTTATATTTCTTTGCCTTTGATACTGGAACCTTTGAAATATAAAGTTTTATACATTGCAAAATTTTTCTTTTTTCTAAGATGTATCATATTATGTGAAGATTGAAGCATAGCAGACCAGCTTCTATTGATTCCAAGACATCTGTGCTGGAGGGAATATGAATATTTCAGCTTCATATGTACTCCAGTCTCCAAGGTTTTTATGCCTTCGGAAGTTTGACAATCGAGGATTTTGGCTTTATGTGTTCCGAGATATTTATGGTGACGGAAATCTGATAATTGATGATTGCGACTTCATATGTACTCCGAGGCATTTATGTCGGAGGGAGTCTAAGCCTGTAGACTTGGTTTCATATGTATTCCGAGATATTTATGATGGAGGAAATCTCAAGTTTCAAAGTTGTGGGTTCATATGTACTCCAAGGCATTTATCCCAAAGGGAATTTGAAGTTTGTAGATCTTTGACTTCATATGTATTACGAGATGTTTAAGTTGAAAGGAATATGATGTAAGGATTTTTAATTAAAGATGGGCTTGTATGTATAAATAATTGTGTGTTAAATTATAGGCTATCGAATTCGGTCGAGCCCGATTAAAGTGATCTAATAAGGTTTCGATTTTGGGATTATCCAACATATGAACCTTGTAGACCTTTGACTTCATGTGTAGTCTGAGGCATTTATAGCAGAGAGAATCTGAAGATTTGAAGATGTGGCTTCATATGTAGTTCGAGGCATCAATGGTTTCGTATGTACTCCGAGACATTTACGTCGGAGGGAGTATGAAGTTTTGAAGACTTGGCTTATAGCATAGCTCTTTCCGTGCTTCGAGGCATTGTGTTGAAGCGGAATCTGAAGCTCACATTACGATATTTCCGAAGTGTCATATCCTGAATCATATTGACAGAGGCCGTTGCACATTTGGCCGAGGTATTAGTCCCCCAAATTTGAGGTGGAGGACTTGTCCAAAGAGATGTATGGTATCTCTCTCTTAATCTTTTTTTCAGTGAACTCATAAAGCAAAATTAACTTATTGTTACACTAATATATTGGGATTTGTAAGGGTTGGGTTGTTTGTCACATATAGGTTTTAGTGCAAGAGCAAGCAATATTGAATAGGAACCTGGTAACAGAGGGGAAAGGGAGTGGCACCAGATTCCAATTCCAAAGCATCTTCCGATTAATAATTAAAAATTTAGTAGATTATTTTTAACATATCTCCTTATTTTAGATTTATGCTCAAATCTACCAGCAAGGTAGATATGATAAGCATCAGATGCAGCTTCTTGAAAGAAGCCTCTAATTTCAATATATTCCATCGCTTTGGATCCCGTTAATTTAGTACGTGTAGTATTCTTTTTCTATCCTAATATATGAAACTATAGTTATAAATACAAGTGAAACTTGGAGCTTCTGGTAAGCAAACGGGAATTTAAAGATGGAATCACTCAAACTTGAGAAACCTAATGGTTGTCAATCGCAGGTACCGGCCAAGAAAGAGCCGGCCAAGGCAACCGACTGCAAAACTTGCCCCACGAAGGGCGAGCACAAGCCTCGGGAGCCCAGGAAGAAGGTATCTTTTGTTAGTTCAACTATACGAATTCTTTTCTTATATTTTGTTTAATTTAGAATAGAGTTAACTTCATACTGGGATACATGTGCGTACATAACTAAACTGATTGTAATTTTGATTGTGTTGCAGGGATTATGTTGGAAGTCCGCTGGGAAAAAGTAAGGCTAAGGAAGAGTAAATTTAAGTTATATGTGTGCAGTTTGTTAAGCAGCTATTTTGTGGCTATCTTAATTATATAAATGTTATAGAAGCAGCGTCATGTGTGTATCACTATGTAACCTTTGTCCTTAGGCTTGGCTTTGCCCAATAAAATGATGATGCTGCATCGTCAAATTATCTACATAATCGATATATAGTTCTTAAAGTTTACATGCTTTCATGAAAGAAATCATCGATGACTCTTGCTTGAGTCTACAATAGGAACATATGATCAAGATATGAAACAATACTGCAAACTATAATTTAAATTTTTTTCCCCCAATCTTGATTCTGTGTTACCAAAGGAGTTGATAATCTATTACCTCAAAAGCAATTCAAATCTTAAAAGGAAAAGAACACACTGTAAAAATTGTTGCGGAAGCTCTCTTCAAAGATCTTCAAATCGATGCTTTTCGGACTTAGTCTAGCGTACCTTTTTCTACCAACAACCAAACCAACCGGTTCCAATCACAACTAATATAATTCACCTCGGTTGCTATTCAATCTTATCCATGAAAGAAAAGAAACAGTGATGATTTTCAACCACAAAAGCAAGGAGAACAACACCACAAAGGAAGGCAAGAAGGAACCACCAAAACACAAAGTTTAATCACAGGTTTTTGACACACAAAGGACCAGCCGTTTTTCTCTCTTCTTGCAGCCGAGTTCTCCACTTTTTTACATACAAATCATACTAGAAATTGGCTAGGGTTTATTCCTTATAAGTATGCTAGGGTTAGGCTTTTTAATTGGACCATTAAAAAAGGTAAACTAGCCAAGATTCAAGCCACCCAAAAGGAAATACAATTGGATCGGGTAGAGCTTATGTACTTGATTATTGGACTTATTTCATTCATCGGCCTATATCTATGAAATACATTAACCCACGTTAGCATTATAGCTTGAGATTTATTGGGTATCAAAAAACGCAACAAAAATATAGGTTAAGAAAACCAGTAATTCTTTGAATTCATTCTGGCAAGGACAAATGAATGGATAGTAATTCGAAGGGGCTGAAAGTGCAAGCCATTTTCAACATGAATTCAGGCACGAGGCATTTTCTAGGAGGCCCCAATGAGTCTTTCGAGAGAGCTTCAGTGTCTTCAGCATGAATCATGGTTACCAAATCTTCAAACATTTCATCTCTGCCACCTCTCATTGGATCCTAAATATTATGCGAATAAATAACTAAACAAGAATATACATTAATGGCTTTTTTGGATCTATTTTTTAGGTTAATGAATAAGATCCATATATGAATATAGATACTGTTTTCATTCACAGCGTAACTAACAAATGCTCATCTAATAGTTTAAGACCAAGAAATGGACAAATTTATTTTATTTAAACTTTGCTTTCATCCACACACACCCCTCGGTATATAATCAATTTATTTTTCCACCAAATACCAGAGACATAGTGTGTCATAAGTAGGAGGTCTAACATTTACTTGGTCAGATACAACGTTGAACAACTTCTTTTAAAAGCTTAAGTTGTTAGATAACTCATGAATTTCTTCCAAAACTTGTGAATAGTAAAGAAATGGAAGAACAAAAGCATATGGAACAACATGGTACCTGAAGGGAACCCATTTGTGTGGTTTTTCCTTCATATAAAATCAATTCAGCTTGAACTCCGGCTCTTCGAAGAGTCTCAGCAAAATTTTTCTTGGAACCAAAACGGGTTGACCAAAATAATTTGCAAATTTATATAAATGAAGAACAGGACAAGTACTATAGCAGAATATAACAATTACTATTCACTCGAGCATCATTTTTGAAAAGTAAATATATGATTTCGATATCGTCATGGAGGAGAATATGAATCAACTTTGATCTTCCAAATTGATCGAATAGGTACCACTCAAAATTATGCCAAAAGTGGCTTCCTAACCCAAGGTCCCATTTGGTACACATTAATGTAAAAATAAGAATGAAAAATATAACCGTTACAGGCTCCACACAAGATATAGAAAGTTAAATATTGTGGCTTGATGTGATGGATAACGATTATATTTTCTATTTTAATGAGCTAATAATGGGAAACAAACGGGACTTGGTTAAAAAGTTATTTTCTACACAAATAGTGTAACGTGATTTCAGAAATGCATCGTCCCAGAGGTCCTGTCGTCTTGACATGAAATGTGTGAAGAAATGGTCATGTCAATTCTGGGTTTCTTCTAACTACATTACCAAGTCACAATAAGATGGAAAAGATGGAGAGAAGACTATGTTAGATGGATTAAAGTGCATGTTTGACAAAACTTAAATAATAAATGAGTTTGTCAAAAATATTTTTTATCCACACATTTTATAAGGCCCACAACTTATAAACATTTTATATAGCACTCCCAAGCATGTTTGAAAGAAATTGACAATAGTCACGAAAGGTGAATTGCATGTTGTATGAAACGAACTTGTGAATGTCACTGATAAAATTCTTTACAGGCATGTTTCCAATGAAGAACTTGACAACAGCAGAAAGTATGAATCATGATTTTTGTTTCTTTTTCTTTCTTTTACTGCCGTGCTTTACAATCTACTTTACCAAATATGCCATACATATATGGCGTTAAAACTAGAGACAGATTTTATATACTTATCAGTGTCGAGTGTCAATTAAGTTTGAGTACTTTATCTATTACGTGCTTCACATAACGTGGGCAAACAGTTAATGATTTGAAAGAAAGTAAATCACTTGTTAGTTCAAGGAGATTCAAACCTGGCATCAGAAGGGATGGAATAATCTACAGTTCCATGGAAAAGTATAATGGGAGGAGGGAGAGAAGCTGCGTTTCTATTATTCGGTCCCATTTACCAGTACTTTAGGAGAATAGTGCCTTAAAGATTCTTCCCCCTCCGTTATTCTGCACGGATAGTACAAACCATCAATGCTATGACGGAGGAGATTGTTTAAAAAGCAGCGAAATGATAATGCACATATATTGATACTTGAAAAAAGTCAGCAAAGAATGTTACCTTACAAATATTGAGTGGTACAAGCCTCGACTATGGAAGTAATCTACCAGGTTGAACAAACTGTAGGAGCACACATTTACATTGTAACATAAAGAATTGATGAAGTCAAAATTAAAAGAAACGAATATATCACCTCTCTAACAGCTTAAGATTTTATTTACAAGCTAGAAAGTAAGACCTTTTAACCTAAATTCTCAAAGTATTGGTTGCATTGTCGAGATGAACAAACGCAAACCATCTCATAAATCTCCGTGCATTAGAGCCTTTTGGCATAAACTTGACTACGAATGACAGGTCAAAAACCAATGAAATAGTTAAATCCCGATATATTTTCCAAACGTGTACTATAACATTTTCATTGTCATTAGAATTATATTTCCCTCACCCCAAATGATTCGTGTATTCAGAGCAACAAAAAGGCAGTACGAGCACTATACGAAGTTCTCCATAATTAACTGTGAACAAGAATATGCCATTAGTAAATATGATGAAGATGATCCTCACCCTCCAGATGAACCAAAATAAGCCTTTAACTGAGAGACACACTAAGTGTCATTTTGTTGAAGCTCAAAAGGCGAAGATGATTCGAACTTGACAGTTTGGATACATTTTGCTTGTTGTATTGAGCTGGATAATGATTCAATTTTGACTTATAAAGAAAATGTTGTGCTATTTTTATACACTTAAGCTTAAGCAGTGTATTCTCAACTTGTCCAAACTCAAATGATCATGACTCGAACTTGACAAGTAAGGTATGTGTGGACTTGCTAAGTTGGACCTAAGTAAAATAAATAATACTAAAATTTTCTATGCTTTCAAATGATTTCATAATTCTATTTTGATCGAGGAAAAATTCAAACACACGTATATACAATGGAGCATCAAAATACGAGTTCTTTTAAGGGTATAACATGCTCAAGACATTACAATTAGAAATTAAAGTTACATTTGTTATTTCTTTTGGAAAATTTTCTAAATATATAGAAAACAATAATGTATTAATATAAAAATATTCGAGGACGACTAGGCTTGGCATTTCTTAAGCCTCGAATTTTGCTCAATTCTTCAGTCTTGGTCGTGCAAGGAATGGGTCCAGGAATTATTCTGCTCAGACTGGGGCCTTTGACAGGCCCGTGTGACAAGGGCTGAGGGGATGACTTGTTAGAGTAGTAGAATTGATGGGTCCAATTTCTCAGTCGCTGTCACTGTGTACTTTTGTTTTCAAATTAGTCTGCGTAGTAATTAAAATTAAAATTTTAATTTTGAGTAAAAGTCAACAATTAATTTTTAATTACATATTTTATGAAATTTACTAATTTTCAATAACATTTCATAACTTTTAACAAAATCTTATAAAAATTTAGTTTTAATTCCCATCAAACAGGGGCTTAGGCTAAGTAACTTGATTATTCATTTTGAAATATATGACATGCAAAAACTTTGAAGATAAAAAAGAAATTGGTTGAAAATAAAATATTAATAGATAAATTATCTATTTGCAGCTGTTTGATAGTTTAGTTACGATAGCTTGTAAACACGATTCTCTAATATGGTATGAAACACAATTTTATCACTTATGCTTAGTCAGTTGCCCATTTTACGTATCCGCAAAAGCAGTGGAAATAAGGTCATTTAGAGAAATGACTATGCTCTTCTTATTTCATTCCATCTGAAGAGCTGAGCTTGGAAGTTGAATTTAATTAAAATTTTCATAATTAATACATGTTTCGAAATGCATTTGTACTCGTAACGTTTTACCAATATGAAACCTTCTGATCGTTTCATTATCAGCAAGTGGACGAGATCGTGAACAAGTAATAAAGTGATATGTAGAGTATCGAACTCACGAGAACTATGTGTTTGATCCAACTAAAGCTAACACTACCCTTAATCGAATAGCAAAATCAATTTGTGACTAAACAATATAAAATTTATCAACTAAATAGAAAGCAAAGAAAATTTATCGAATTCGTAAAAAATATTACTAAGATGTAGAATCCCCCTTATTATTTCATTTTTTGTGTAACAATTAAATTGACAATTTAAAATCATTCATGTTGATCAATGTTTCTAATTTAATTGAAAACCTCTCTCGATAACGATCAAATCTATTCCCCTCATGTAATCCTCTTATCTCTCGATAAAAGATGCAAACATGATAAATGCATTAATAAGTACTAAAAAATTTATTGAAATTATATAAAGTATAGAGGTATATCTCTATTCTCTATCGAACCTTACAATGTTTATTATATTGTGCTAAAATCCTATTGTCTCTCTCGATAACAATTTATATAAATGTTATAGAAGCAGCGTCATGTGTGTATCACTATGTAACCTTTGTCCTTAGGCTTGGCTTTGCCCAATAAAATGATGATGCTGCATCGTCAAATTATCTACATAATCGATATATAGTTCTTAAAGTTTACATGCTTTCATGAAAGAAATCATCGATGACTCTTGCTTGAGTCTACAATAGGAACATATGATCAAGATATGAAACAATACTGCAAACTATAATTTAAATTTTTTTCCCCCAATCTTGATTCTGTGTTACCAAAGGAGTTGATAATCTATTACCTCAAAAGCAATTCAAATCTTAAAAGGAAAAGAACTCACTGTAAAAATTGTTGCGGAAGCTCTCTTCAAAGATCTTCAAATCGATGCTTTTCGGACTTAGTCTAGCGTACCTTTTTCTACCAACAACCAAACCAATCGGTTCCAATCACAACTAATATAATTCACCTCGGTTGCTATTCAATCTTATCCATGAAAGAAAAGAAACAGTGATGATTTTCAACCACAAAAGCAAGGAGAACAACACCACAAAGGAAGGCAAGAAGGAACCACCAAAACACAAAGTTTAATCACAGGTTTTTGACACACAAAGGACCAGCCGTTTTTCTCTCTTCTTGCAGCCGAGTTCTCCACTTTTTTACATACAAATCATACTAGAAATTGGCTAGGGTTTATTCCTTATAAGTATGCTAGGGTTAGGCTTTTTAATTGGACCATTAAAAAAGGTAAACTAGCCAAGATTCAAGCCATCCAAGAGGAAATACAATTGGATCGGGTAGAGCTTATGTACTTGATTATTGGACTTATTTCATTCATCAGCCTATATCTATGAAATACATTAACCCACGTTAGCATTATAGCTTGAGATTTATTGGGTATCAAAAAACGCAACAAAAATATAGGTTAAGAAAACCAGTAATTCTTTGAATTCATTCTGGCAAGGACAAATGAATGGATAGTAATTCGAAGGGGCTGAAAGTGCAAGCCATTTTCAACGTGAATTCAGGCACGAGGCATTTTCTAGGAGGCCCCAAGGAGTCTTTCGAGAGAGCTTCAGTGTCTTCAGCATGAATCATGGTTACCAAATCTTCAAACATTTCATCTCTGCCACCTCTCATTGGATCCTAAATATTATGCGAATAAATAACTAAACAAGAATATACATTAATGGCTTTTTTGGATCTATTTTTTAGGTTAATGAATAAGATCCATATATGAATATAGATACTGTTTTCATTCACAGCGTAACTAACAAATGCTCGTCTAATAGTTTAAGACGAAGAAATGGACAAATTTATTTTATTTAAACTTTGCTTTCATCCACACACAACTCTCGGTATCTAATCAATTTACTTTTCCACCAAATACCAGAGACATAGTGTGTCATAAGTAGGAGGTCTAACATTTACTTGGTCAGATACAACGTTAAACAACTTCTTTTAAAAGCTTAAGTTGTTAGATAACTCATGAATTTCTTCCAAAACTTGTGAATAGTAAAAAAAAATGGAAGAACAAAAGCATATGGAACAACATGGTACCTGAAGGGAACCCATCTGTGTGGTTTTTCCTTCATATAAAATCAATTCAACTTGAACTCCTGCTCTTCGAAGAGTTTCAGCAAAATTTTTCTTGGAACCAAAACGGGTTGACCGAAATAATTCGCAAAATTATATAAATGAAGAACAGGACAAGTACTATAGCAGAATATAACAATTATCATTCACTCGAGCATCATTTTTTATAAGTAAATATATGATTTCGATATCGTCATGGAGGAGAATATGAATCAACTTTGATCTTCCAAATTGATCGAACGGGTACCACTCAAAATTATGCCAAAAGTGGCTCACTAACCCAAGGTCCCGTTTGGTACACATTAATGTAAAAATAAGAATGAAAAATATAGTCGTTACAAACTCTACACAAGATATAGAAAGTCAAATATTATGGCTTGATGTGAAGGATAACGATCATATTTTCCATTTTAATGAGCTAATAATGGAAAACAAACGGGGTTTGGTCAAAAAGTTATTTTCTACACAAATAGTGTAACGTGATTTCAGAAATGCATCGTCCCAGAGGTTTTGTCGTCTTGACATGAAATGTGTGAAGAAATGGTCATGTCAATTCTGGGTTTCTTCTAACTACATTACCAAGTCACGATAAGATGGAAAAGATGGAGAGAAGACTATGTCAGATGGATTAAAGTGCATGTTTGACAAATCTTAAATAATAAATAAGCTCGTCAAAAATATTTTTTATCCACACATTTTATAAGGCCCACAACTTATAAACATTTTATATAGCACTACCAAGCATGTTTGAAAGAAATTGACAATAGTCACGAAAGGTGAATTGCATGTTGTATGAAACGAACTTGTGAATGTCACTGATAAAATTCTTTATAGGCATGTTTCCTATGAAGAACTTGACAACAGTAGAAAGTATGAATCATGTTTTTTGTTTCTTTTTGTTTCTTTTACTGCCATGCTTTCCAATCTACTTTACCAAATATGCCATACATGTATGGCATTAAACTAGAGACAGATTTTATATACTTATCAGTGTCAAGTGTCAATTAAGTTTGAGTACTTTATCTATTACGCGCTTCACATAACACAGGCAAACAGTTAACGATTTGAAAGAAAGTAAATCACTTGTTAGTTCAAGGAGATTCAAACCCGGCATCAGAAGGGATGGAATAATCTACAGTTCCATGGAAAAGTATAATATGAGGTGGGAGAGAAACTGCCTTTCTATTATTTGGGTCCTATTTACCAGTACTTTAGGAGAATAGCGCCTTAAAAATTCTTCCCCCTCCGTTATTCTGCACGGATACTACAAACCATCAATGCTATGACGGAGGAGATTGTTTAAAAAAGCAGCGAAATGATAATGCACATACATTGAAACTTGAAAAAAGTAAGCAAAGTATGTTACCTTAGAAATATTGAGTGGTACAAACCTCGACTATGGAAGTAATCTACCAGGTTGAACAAACTGTAACTGTACATTTAGGAGCACACATTTACATTGTAACATAAAGAATTGATGAAGTCAAAATTAAAAGAAACGAATATATCACCTCTCTAACAGCTCAAGATTTTATTCACAAGCTAGAAAGTAAGACCTTTTAACCTAAATTCTCAAACTATTGGTTGCATTGTCATGATGAACAAACACAAACCATCTCATAAATCTGGGTGCATTCGAGCCTTTTGGCATAAACTTGACTACAAATGACAGGTCGACAAAAACCAATGAAATAGTTAAATCCCGATATATTTTCCAAACATGTACTAAAACATTTTCATTGTCATTAGAATTATATTTCCCTCACCCCAAATGATTCGTGTATTCAGAGCAACAAAAAGGCAGTACGAGCACTATACGAAGTTCTCCATAATTAACTGTGAACAAGAATACGCCATTAGTAAATATGATGAAGATGATCCTCACCCTCCAGATAAACCAAAATAAGCCTTTAACTGAGAGACACACTAGGTGTCATTTTGTTGAAGCTCAAAAGGCGAAGATGATTCGAACTTGACATTTTGGATACATTCCGCGTGTTGTATTGAATTGGATAATGATTCAATTTTGACTTATAAAGAAAATGTTGTGCTACTTTTATACACTTGAGCAGTGTATTCTCAACTTGTCTAAACTCAAATGACAATGACTCGAACTTGACAATTACGGTATGTGTGGACTTGCTAAGTTGGACCTATGTAAAATAGATAATACTAAAATTTTCTATGCTCTCAAATGATTTCATAATTCTATTTTGATCGAGTAAAAAGTCAAATGCTCGTATATACAACGGAGCATCAAAATAGGAGTTCTTTTAAGAGTATAACATGCTCAAGATATTACAATCAGAAATTAAAGTTACATTTGTTATTTCATTTGGAAAATTTTCTAATTATATAGAAAACAATAATATATTAATATAAAAATGTTCGAGGACGACTAGGCTTGGCATTTCTTAAGCCTCGAATTTTGCTCAATTCTTCAGTCTTGGTCGTGCAAGGAATGGGTCCAGGAATTATTCTGCTCTGACTGGGGCCTTTGACAGGCCCGTGTGACAAGGGCTGAGGGGATGACTTGTTAGAGTAGTAGAATTGATGGGTCCAATTTCTCAGTCGCTGACTCGCTGTCACTGTGTACTTTTGTTTTCAAATTAGTCTGCGTAGTAATTAAAATTAAAATTTTAATTTTGAGTAGAAGTCAACAATTAATTTTTAATCACATATTTTATGAAATTTATTAATTTGCAATCGCATTTCATAACTTTTAACAAAATCTTATAAAAATTTGGTTTTAATTCCCATCAACCAGGGGCTTAGGTTAAGTAACTTGATTATTCATTTTGAAATATATGACATGCAAAAACTTTGAAGATGAAAAAGAAATTGGTTGAAAATAAAATATTAATAGATAAATTATCTATTTGCAACTGTTTGATAGTTTAGTTACGATAGCTCGTAAACGCGATTCTCTAATATGGTATGAAGCACTATTTTATTACTTATGCTTAGTCAGTTGCCCATTTTACGTATCCGCAAAAGCAGTGGAAATAAGGTCATTTAGAGAAATGACTATGCTCTTCTTATTTCATTCCATCTGAAGAGCTGAGCTTGGAAGTTGAATTTAATTAAAATTTTCATAATTAATACATGTTTCGAAATGCATTTGTACTCGTAACGTTTTACCAATATGAAACCTTCTGATCGTTTCATTATCAGCAAGTGGACGAGATCGTGAACAAGTAATAAAGTGATATGTAGAGTATCGAACTCACGAGAACTATGTGTTTGATCCAACTAAAGCTAACACTACCCTTAATCGAATAGCAAAATCAATTTGTGACTAAACAATATAAAATTTATCAACTAAATAGAAAGCAAAGAAAATTTATCGAATTCGTAAAAAATATTACTAAGATGTAGAATCCCCCTTATTATTTCATTTTTTGTGTAACAATTAAATTGACAATTTAAAATCATTCATGTTGATCAATGTTTCTAATTTAATTGAAAACCTCTCTCGATAACGATCAAATCTATTCCCCTCATGTAATCCTCTTATCTCTCGATAAAAGATGCAAACATGATAAATGCATTAATAAGTACTAAAAAATTTATTGAAATTATATAAAGTATAGAGGTATATCTCTATTCTCTATTGAACCTTACAATGTTTATTATATTGTGCTAAAATCCTATTGTCTCTCTCGATAACAATGACTATGCTTTTCTTATTTTATTCCGTCTGAAGAGCTGAGCATGGAAGTTGAATTTAATTAAAATTTTCATAATTAATACATGTTTTGAAATGCATTTGTACTCGTAACGTTTCCCAATTTGAAGCCTTCTGATCGTTAGATTACCCGCAAGTGGACGAGATTGTGAACAAATAATAAAGTGATGTGTACAGTATCGAACTTACAAGAACTATGTGTTTGATCTAGTTAAAGTTAACACTACCCTTAATCGAATAGCAAAATCAATTTGTGACTAAACAATATAAAATTTATCAACTAAATAGAAAGCAATGTAAAGAAAATTTATCAAATTCGTAAAAAATATTGCTAAAATGTAGAATCCCACTTGTTATTCCATTTTTTGTGTAACAATTTAATTGACAATTTGAAATCATTCATGTTGGTTAATGTTCCTAATTTAATTGAAAGTCTCTCTCGATAACGATCAAATTTATTCCCCTCATGTGATCCTCCTATCTCTCGATAAAAGATACAAATATGATAAATGCATTAATAAGTGCTAAAACACTTATTGAAAGCATATAAAATATAGTGGTATATCTCTATCCTCTATCGGACCTTATAATGTTTATTATATTGTGCTAAAATCCTATTGTCTCTCTCGATAACAATAAAATCCACTAACAATTCAATTGGTGATCAAACATTTGAAAATAACGATAAAAACGATAATAAACATCCACAAATAAAATCAAACTAAAGTCAAAATAATTAATTAAAAATTAAAAATATCATAACAAGGGTTCATCTCATCCTAACAATGTATAAAACTAGCCTAACATATTGAAATTATAAGAAATCATATATAAGTGGAAAAACATAATCCTGATTTTTGATAAATTGAGAAGATGAAGATAAATTTTGAAATCTTGTATCTCTTCAATGGTTTCTTAATGAATCTCCACTTGCGCTCTCATTTCTTTGTCCAATACCAAGTTTGAATATTCACTTGATTGAATTCTTGCAAGTCTCTTTCAATTCTCTCACAAAAGTAATGAATTCTCCTCATTTGATGATGATAATTGATTAATATTAGAGTATATTATGTATAAGAGATGTGTATGAGAGCCCCCTTCAAGTATTCTCCTGTTGAGTATCTGTAGTGGTAAAAAATTGGTGAAAAGTCACACCCAAATTGGTTTTGAAAAGAGTTGCAGTCAAATAAAAAAAGTTACACTCGCGCGCGGATTTTGTCTCTGTACAGCAGTCAGTATTTTGAAAATAACTTTGTCTTTCGTTATCCAATTAAGTTGATTCAAAATGAATTGAAAAGTTAACTAAAAGGGCTACAATTTTCCTAAAGATAAATATTTTCCAATTCGAACGATTACTATACCAAAAATTGGTTGCAGTCCTTGACTAAAAATTTGAAAAATATATCATGTGATTGGAAGTCGATTTATATTAATATTCTGATGATATTTCATTTCTTTTTGATTACTAATTGCATCAAATTGACTCCCATCAATATTTAAAATATCTCTTATGGTCCAATTGAATATTTGTAATTTGGTCTCCAACTTTGTATTTCGTCATTTTTCACTTCTTTCTTTCAATTTAACTTCCAATCATCAGTTTTACCTAATAAATGAAATATAAAATAAATTATACTATAATTGATTTAAAAAAACTATTAAATGTCTATATTTTTAGGCCTACATAAGTGTATAAAATACACTTATCACCCTCACTAACATAGCTTGGCCCAAATTTGAAATCCTTGTATTCATATAAATTTTAGTTGACTTGAATTGTTCTTTGAAGTTTGATGGACTATGATACCATATTAAGATTTGATTCCATCCTAAAATGTTAAATTTATTAAAAAGAGTATCACAACCCTTTAAATGTTGATGAGAAAAATGCAAAAAATTCATTTTGAAATGTGTCCAATTTTAAAAACATTTGCAGAAATTTTAACTTTTTGAAAATTTTGATGAAATTATTCTTACAAACTTTTAGAAAGAGTAATTAGTACATAACGTCCTTACATTTCATTTCTCTTTTTTTTTTTTTTTTGGAATTTTCACTCTTATTACTATCTTTCATTTCGTAAAAGGTCATTTTCATAAGTTTTCTCACTTAAAAGCTATAAAATGACTAATATACTTTTCTATTTAAACAAAACAAAAAGAAAAGGAAAAGGAACTAATTGCAATCATAGTTTCAAATTTTTTTTAAAAACATACATATGTGTCCCAAATAAATTAATAAAAAGGATAATTAGCATATAATGTCTATACCTTTAACTATTATTATGAAAAATGTTTTTACCTTTCATTTTTTGGCATTTTCACCCTTAATTACACCTTTGATTGGGCAAGCCATTACTTCTATCCATTTTCATCCAATTTTTCAATAAGAAGTGTTGAAATGATGAATAAACCCTCCTATTCAAGTAAAAACTAATTGCAATCATAGTCCCAAAATTTTTTAAAAAGTGCAAACGAGTCTCAAATAAACTATTAAAAAAATTAGAAATTTAAAAAGTTAAATTTCTTTATTTATATGGGAGGGTATATTCATTATTTCACAGCTTTTATTAAGAAATTGGATGAAAATGACGATTTGTACAATTAAAAGTATAATTAGGGGTGAAAATGTCAAAAAATAAAAGGTAAGGAGATTTTTCACAATAATAGTAAAAGATAGGGACATTATGTCAAATTGCCCTTTTAATAATGTATTTGGGACACGTTTTCATTTTTTCAAAAAATTTGGGACTATGATTGCAATTAGTTATTTCTTCTTTTTAAAATTTTTTTTTAATAGAAGGGTATATTCGTCATTTCACAGCTTGTAGTTAAGAAAATGGATGAAAATAACCTTTTGCATGATGAAAGATGAAAATTATGGTGAAAACGTTGAAAAATGAAATGCATGGACGTTTTTTACAATAATAGTGAAAGGGTAACGACGTTATGTACTTATTGCCCTTTTAAAAATTACGCTTTTGTATTGTCATTTGGCAATTTTAGAAGCTTTACATGCACAACTACATACACAAATACAAATACCATTTCCCAAAAAAAAAAAAAAAAAAAAAAATACACTATATCCTCAAATCATTTTCTTACCCGAAAAGTTTGAAACTCCAAAGAGCGTTACTTGATTTTTGGACACATTTACCGTATTTTTTAACATTCCATCTCAATAGTTCCAATATTGTCATGGACAGTTAGTTTCTATTTTTCTTGATGGTTAGTAGATAATGCTCCTATTTGGTATGGACTAAAATTAAATTTTGATTGAAGTTGATGAAATGAATGGTTAAAAAATAATGGAGAACCATAAAATATATAGTTAAAATAAATTGTCAACTTTAACTTAGATTCAGATCTAGATTTTAATCAATGCCAAACTGGTGTAATATTAGTAATATTGTTGAGGAACACATATTATTAATGTTTTAGAAATTGAATAAGAGCTTGTTTGGTTTAGATTTTAAGCTAATTAAAATCAATTTTTTTACCGTTATTTCATTATTCAAACTGTTATTTTTGAATTTTTCTCTTCAAGTAGGATCCACTTTATATCTAACATTCAAAAAATTAATTATCAAAATTCCTACCAAACAAGTACTAAGTATGGAGAAAATGAAGGATATTTTGTTATTTTTGTTAAAAGTAATGCTTTCAACCTCACCCGTGTTAAACACTAATTTAGATGTCAACTCTATGACAGTAAATGATAGACACATTTAAATGCAATATCACATAATTCATTTAATTGAACTGTATCAAGTGTGACTATTTACATTGGTGTGCTAGATAACATTATTATTTTCTTAATAGACAATGCCTAGAGGTTAATGATATTCGTCACTAAAAGCATATATAGTTGATTGCTTCTCTTGGAAGCCACTCTACCCATCTCCAGCCGTGCCCTTCCTCAAAGGAAAACGCTCCTCGTCCAGGGCCACATCCCCTCTATTAGAGGGGGGCTGCCTATGTGGCCCTGGATTTCTAGCGGGGCTCTTCCTCAAAACATGTACATTGGACAAATGTATGGAAAATGGTATAAATGGCATTTTCTATAAAAAAAAAAAAAAAAAAAAAAAAAAAAGAAGCCATTTTTTCAAAATTGGAAAAAATCAATGTACTAAATTTTGACCACTTATATTAATGCCTCTACGTTGATTAATATATTTATGTTTATTCAATGTGAGATTTATCTATTTACTGATGATAAAACTAACCATCATTAGATTTTTAATTAAATATACTGGGACGATCATGAATGAAAATAACTCTAATTATGTTTGGTACATTAGATAAAGTAAGTGTGTGATGCAAATTATTAACAGTATGGTCTAACCTTAATTAATCTAAGAAGCAAGACAGCGCCAGCCCTAAAAATTTTGAGACCCGTGGCAACGAAATATTATGAGGCCCCTAAATAAATTTTTTTACCAGCTTAGTAATCTCTTTAACATCAAAAGAAAATTATGCCACACACCTACTTTTTAATAAATATTTGTGATTTCAACATTTTTTAACCATACATACTATTTTTATATAGTAAAAAGGAATGTGAAAAAGTAAACAAATAATTAGCTATTCATTACCTAGCTAAGATTACTCCAACAAACACGCCCTTATTATGTCAAATTAAAGAACAAAATCCCTAAATTAGCGTCCTTTCATATTTCACATCCAAAATCCCTAAATCATATTGAAACATACCTAGTGATATAGTGAAAATCTTGACAATATTTCGTCAAACAATATGTGTATCGATCGCTTTAGAAGATTGATATGGTTTAGCATTTGTGTTTTCAACGTAGTAATATCTTCTGTATTTGGATCAGCATGCAATGAATGTGTACGTTCATCGTACTTCTTATTTTTTTTGAACTAAATTCTGTTTACGGAAGGACTAGAATGAGACAATTTAAATTTACATCAGTTACAAATTCTGGTTTGGGATTTAATTATAGGAGCTAGTATTTTAAACATATTTATCCATCAATCTATTATTTTTAGTTAATATTATTATGACATGGTAAGATGTGAATTAATATCTTGTATGATTTTTCCGTTAGCATCAATGATGGTCGATTCAAACACAATTTCTCGTGATAAAGAACATTAAGTTGATGACACTCACTCACCATTTGATTTGTTCAAGAATCAAATTTCGCATTCAAGAAATAGAACTATAGCCTTTTGAAAACCCGTGAGGCATGTGAGTGGTGACTACCATTTATTACCTAAAATTTTCTACATTAAAAAGAAATAAAAATTCTAAAGAAGCAATCAAATCTACAAAGTAAAAAATAATCTTGAATAATTACACCAAATAAAAAAAAATGTCATTACTGGGTTGTGGGACAACCTTTCTTTTATTTGCACTACTATATCTTCAAGCAAATATTTAATGCAAGGATTCCATAAATTTTGTACAAAACATAGTATTTTTGGACTTTAATTTTTTTTTTTTTTGAGGCCCCCTATATGTAGAGGCCCAAGGCCACTAGACTTGGTGGCCTTGTGCCAGAACCGGCTCTGAAACAAGATATACCATTATTTCAAAATTATATATCCATTCTGAGCATGCTATATTGTACTTATGTGTTACACCTATGTCTACATGACAACTCACGTAGTCATCAGCTTAGCAAGTATGCCATATAAGTGATCTCAGTGGCGATAGTCCACCATTTATGCCGATGAACAACATCCAGTTGCCTCGATGAAATGTTTTGAAGGGAAATAACTTGATGCAAGATTGTCACTTTCTTTCTCCAAGGCAATTTCTAGATTCTTAATACTTAACTGCGTAATATAAACCTCTTGATTCAAGTGGTAGAGGCTGATCCTAGGTCCTTATATAAAAGACGATTCTGAAATATGAAGCTATGTGAGAAGTCACTAATGTGACGTTACCTACATTGGTCCTATAGTGTGTAGGGTTGTGGACCTATTGATACCTAGGACGTGAATCATAACGAGCCGTTGGGATGAAATCACTTGTCAAACATTTAGAGCATAGTTATTAGACTCGGCCCGATCATTGATCCAGATAAATCATTGGGGTATTGGGTCCATGGTTCAATCAGTGGGCCAATGGTTCAACTATTGGACCATTAGTAGGTTGAATTCTAATTAAAAAATTATTTTTTAGAACAAATAATCAACATTTTCCTAAAACTGAATATATTTATTTCACACACATTTATATCAAAGGTTCTGTACTTGTCAAAGTGGTTAAGGTGTTCATCTTTTCCACAACATGCACTCTCCTAGTGCAAAAGTTAAACAACCAAATTGGTAACAACCGATTCAATCTGAACCGGATTCGGTTTGCACTCAACTTGCCCGATTTGATTGTTTATGGACCGGTTTGAACGGTTCTTGACCAGGTCCTTTGACAATGGACCAATTAAGGCTAATTGGATCAGATCATTGTCCGGTTCACTAGTTTTCGGGTCGGACTGGATTTTAAGATTTAAAGAGCTTCCATTCATTTTTATTTCCTATAAATATTTACACTTAATACCATTCAAAGATAATCAACATTTTGGTATTCTCTCTCTAAATACAAACATGACTCCAAAATTACTCCTATCTAAGTGTCATTCCCACAGTCAAATATATTTTTTATTGCCATTGTGACTGACTTGAAGGTTAGAGCACGGCCTCCCCACCTTTTGTTTTAGGAGAGGCTTCGACCTTACCCATCTAACGCATACGTTCCAAGTGCGCGTGTAACATACACCCAGAGAGGAATCAAAGCAAGATTAATTGATGCATTGGATCCCAACTAGCTTCGAAGGTCAATATGTAAGGCAAATCCTTAGAAGTTTGCTTCGAGCATGACAAGTAAATTAGTAGTTATTCATTAAATTGTAATTTGCTTTTCATTTGGAGTGGTTTTTCTAATAATAATTAGTATTAGATAGCTGATTAACTTTGGGGTCGTAGCTTGAATCATTGAACCTGCGACTACAACTACGAAATTAATAAATACAGAATTGGTACAGATAGATAGCTGTATTCTTGTAATTGGTTGTTGTCAAAAACAGTTTTTAACATCAGCAAATCATAGGAAGACAACTGTTTTTCTGTATCAATTCTATTAAAAAAATCTGTACTTGCAGATTAATTCCTCTTGAATTCCTCTTTCATATTAATATAGGCAATATTTATATTAATATCTTCCAACAAATATCTTGAAGTAGGTAAACCACGTTTTTTTTTTATTAACTCTTAATAATCATTTGACTCTAAAGTTTATTTTGGATGATTAGTGATGAGGGAATGTGATTCACTCGTCATAAAGGTAATAATCCTAATCTCTTAGGAATGCTTAGTGGGAAATATCATGCACAATCTCTTTCTACTGTTAATTATAGTTTATATTGTTAAACAATTTGGCAACGTACATTTCATGTAGATAAAAAATGATTTGACTATTGGAAACACTTGCCAAACATGATATGCAAGTTATATCTTTTATTAATTAAATCTTAGCCATTTGATTTGATCTAATCACTACATAGCTTTTGAATATTATGAAAAAGCCAAAGATCGAAATACTATCACGAATGGAAGACTTTAATTACATAATTACAAATAACCATATACATTCAAATGATTATAACTTATAAAGAAACAAATAGAAAATATACAAGTCGGAGCACATGAAAATGTTTCCAAATCATTAATAACATCCTTCACAATCCAACTAATAAATTTGTTTTGCATGCTTATATAGGCTTTAAACTCGTATAATATTGATTAATTAAATGGCTTTTTATTCATTATATGTATAATTGTGTGTAGGTAAATTTTTTGACTTGAAGGTGATTTGAGCCAAGAGGAGAGGATTTGTAGCTTAATTGAGGGGGGAAAATGGTTTTGCACAAGTGCCTAAAGTATTGAGATTTAACTGGATATTGAATTAGAAGTTAAATGGAAGATTTCATCATTTAGTGAACAATTGAACTTTTTTTAAATTTGAGGACCAAAATGAATGAACTAAAATGTTGAAGGACCAAAAAGGACGAAAATAATAATCAGAGGGCTCAAATTGGAAGAGGCTTGAAGCTTGGAGGACCACAACACAAAAACTTTAAAATGGAGCATTGGGTCGCATGAATGCTACATGTTACCTCATCCGGAGTTTGCACGAGCAAAATAACTTTTGCATGTAGCATGTTAGCTGAGTCCGACCATATATGGATTTTGTCGGAAATCCTGTGTATTCTTGAAGACACAAATTTCAAATCAATCAAGGACTACATAAAAGCAATTCGATCAAGAAAAAAGACACGATCGCTTACTTCTATGGCGGAGAAAAACTAAAATTAATTTTTTTGCTCATCGTGAATGGAAGATCAGACTTGGGAGAAAAATTTATTAAGTCCCTGTTTGGATTCTATTTTCATTTTAATACAATTTTTTTCTTCTTTTTATTAACACATTATTCAATAAAATAATATTAAATATAAATTCAAAGCTTTTCCTTTTTTACCTGCATATTCTCCAAAAAATTACTATTCCAAAATCTCATTAAAATGGAGCCCAAACAAGGGCTAAAAGGCTATGGTTCATCTTGATTCTAGATTGAATCTTGGTGCAAGATTAAGGATTAAATCAAAACTTGGTTATATATATAACTAATGAAATTGGAACATATACATATATATTCCAATTTCATTAGTTATTTTTCTATATTTATTGTCAGCAACTAAACTTTTTAATTAAGGGGAACGGTTGTAACATAGTTTTCAACCCTTAATTTAATTATTAAGTTTTGATTTTCAATTAACGTTTTTGAATTGTTTTTACTTCTATTCTTCATTTTTTAAATAATTGCTCATTATTTCATTGATTAGTGAACTGTAACAAACTGAGAGTTGAATTATTTGTCTGGTCACATAGTAAAAACTAAAATTTGGATAGAAGTAGCTATAACCGTTGACTAATTTTGCGGTCCTTAATTGAGTTTATTTATTTATTTATTTATTATTATTTTATTTTATTTTATGATTGAATGGTTTTAATCAAGGTGTACGCCTATTCATATAGGGATATATTAAGTTGACTAAATTGATGAGTATAATTAGTTTGAACTCAAGAGAGGAAAATTAATTAGTCATTGTTTGGTTTTGATAAATATTAGATTTGTAGTAAATTTTGATAAAAGTTGATGATATATATGATTGAAAATGAGTTTAGAAAAAATTAGGATCAAACAAGGGCTTAACTTAGAAGAATTCGATGGGTGCACATAATTGATTGTAGTCAAAATTTGATAATTGTATTGTTGTAGTTTGACTCAAATTCTAGTAAATATTGGATTTTTAGTTGTAGTGGTTTTGAAGATATCAAAGTTATGAATCAGGAACAAAAGTCGCATTTATGCTAGCCTGACACTAACTGGCCTCTCCAGTGGCACCAAAAAAATTTTAATAGAGACT
Organism: Olea europaea var. sylvestris; assembly: GCF_002742605.1. NCBI lineage: Eukaryota > Viridiplantae > Streptophyta > Magnoliopsida > Lamiales > Oleaceae > Olea > Olea europaea. Next base: position 9,115,713 of record NC_036247.1, on the reverse strand, counting down.
TTTCGCCCGCCTGACGCTTGAGCGGCAGGGTTCTCACTTGCCTATCACCCACTTGTCACTCGAACAACAGGATTTTTTGGATTTTGCGTTTTAATGCGTTTTGGAAGCCTATTCATCTACAACTTGATTTCTAGGTTTATATATATGTGCGTGTGTTACGACTTGTATTGTCAACATAACATTCATACAATATCTTGAGAGTTTTAGATTTTAGTTGAAAGCATTGAGATCTTATTGTAAACACAATTATTATTGATTATAGTGAAGTTCTCCTCTTTTGACCGTGATTTTTCCTGTCTTAAGTTTTCACGTAAATTTTGGTGTTTTAAATTTGATTTTATTTATTTCATTATTGTTATTATCTTGCGATTGATGTACAATAGTGGTATCAAAGCAAAGTTGATTATTCAGCATGGCAACGATGAAATGTAAGTTAGACCGAAACACAATATTTATTTTATGGCAAGTAAAGATGCAAGCAATTCTAGCGTAGATGGATTTGGTAGAAAACCTTGCTTGGCTTTGATAAGATTTTTTTTAATCTGGATGCAGGATGAAAAATAGCGTAAGGATTGGAAAGCCCAATCCCAAATTGATTTATATCTATCAAATCAAATTCTTAAGGATTTCTCAAGAATAAAAGTTTCGCTACATTGTGGGTGAAGTTAGAGCAACTTTGTATGACAAAGAGCTTGACCAGTAATCTATTCTTGAAACATGCTTCTTTCATTGGATGTATGAAGGTGCGTCATTGGATAATCACTTAACTATGTTCAAAGAAATTGTGGTTGATTCGGAGACATTGGATGCTAAGTATGATGAGGAAGACTTAGTGTTGATGTTTTTGTGTTCACTGTTGTCGTTATATGTAACTTTTAGAGATACTATTCTCTATAGTCGAGATACTCTCACCGTGGAAGAAGTCTATGATACTTTATTATCTAAGAAGAAGATGAGATATTTATTGGAGGAGCTGGGAGTCAGGCTGCAAGCCTAGTTGTTCGTGGGAGAAATCAGAGTAGGAATCTTGGTAGGAATATGAAAAACAAATCGAAATCCAGACATGCAAAAAAAAAGTATGTCATTATTGCAAGAATGGACATATTAGAGCTGACTGCTATTCTTTGTAAAACAATAATAAGACTGTTGGTGTTACTGAAAGAGGAAAGCAACCTGTTAACACAGTGAAGGCTGATATTATAGAAGATGGACAAAGTGAAGAAGAGTTTCTTGTGATTTCTGACATGGATTTCAAACTTTGTGAGGAATAGGTTCTTGACTCGACCTGTATTTTACATATGTGTCCTAACAAGGACTGGTTTACAACATATGAAGGAGTTTCGAGAGGTGCAGTGGTTATAGAAAATAATGCACCTTGCAAAATTATCGGAATTGGTACAGCCAGAATCAAAATGTTTGAGGTGTTATTAGAATAATTACAGACATTAGGCAAGTTCCAAAACTGAAGCGAAATTTCATATCTTTGAATACACTTGACTCATAGGGTCATCAATACACTGGTGAATATGGAGTTTTGAATCATGAAAGGAAAAAAACTTTACACAGTTGTACATTTTGCAAGGTTCCACAATTACAAGAGATACAATAGTATCTACTTCTTCTTTGATTGATAAAGAAGCCATTAAACTTTGGCATGTGTGACTTGGGCATATGAGTGAGAATGGTGTGGCAGAATTGAGTAGGAGGGGACTTCTTAATGGACAGAAGACCAGTCATATGAAGTTTTGTGAGCACATGAAGACATAACATGAAGGGATCACTTGAATATATCCATTCAAATCTCTGGAGACCGTCCAGGGTACCTCCAATAGGAGATGCTTATAGTCTGTTGATAGTTATTGATGATTTTTTCAAGAATGTTTAGGTATTCTTCTTGAAACGGAAGAGTGATGTGTTTGGGATCTTTAAGGAATGAAAAATAATGATAGAAAAGCAGACTAGAAAGCAGGTTAAACGTCTACGCACTAATAATAGGTTGGAGTTTTATTCAAATGAATTCAATAGCTTCTGCAGGGCTTAATGTATCTTGAAACACTTGATAGTATCTAGAACTCCTCAACAGAATGATATGGCAAAATGAATGAATAGAGCTTTGATGGAAAAGGTTCGCTGTATGCTTTCAAATTCTGGGTTGCCTAAAACTTTTTGGACTGAAGCTACAGCCACAGTTTGTTTTTTGATTAGTTGTTCACCCTCAACTACCATTGAGAAAAATACACCAGAAGAGGTATAGGCTGGTAAACCTTCTTGCTATGCTGAGTTGAAGATTTTTGAGTATTCTGCTTATGCTCATGTAGATAATGGGAAGTTAGAGCCTAGGTCTAAAAAAGATTCTTTTTTGGATATCAATTAGGTGTGAAGGAGTATAAATTGTGGTGTCCTAAGATAAGAAAGGTGGTGGTTGGTAGAGACGTAGTATTTGATAAACTTTGCTATGGCTCATGGTTCACATTGTGGGGATTTTCATAAAAATGAGGAACTTAATCATTCAACTTAATGGAGTTGGAAATTAGTTTAGGAAACAATCAGAGATTTCAAAATAGTCTACTACAGAAAAATTTAGTTCAGAATTGACAATCAATAATGCTTTGCCTACCTTGCCTAGACCACAGTATTCAATTGCTAAGGATAAACCTCGCAGGCAGATTAAACCTCCATAGAAATATGGAGAAGCAGACTTGTTAGCCTATGCTTTGAATGTGGCTGAAAAAATTGATTTCACTAAGAAGACTGCTACATATTCAGAAGTAGCCAGTTGTAGTGATTCTAGCAGATGGTTGATTGCTAAGAATGAGGAGATTGAGTTGGAACTTGGTAAAACTACCTAAGGATAAAATGGTTGTTTGTTGCAAGTGGGTATTCAAAATGAAAGAAAGGTCATCAAGGATTGAAGATATTGGGTGTAAGGTCAAATCAGTAGCAAAGGGTTACAGTTAGATTCCAAGAATTGATTCACAGATGTATTCTCGTCGATTGTAAATCATAATTCAATTCGGACTTTACTTAGGATAATGGCAAAGAATGATTTGAAAGTTTAGTAGATGGATGTTAAGACAGTATTTTTGCATAGAGAACTTGAGAAGAATATTTACATACAACAACCAGAGGGTTTTTATAGTTTTTGGAAAGGAAAATTATGTGTGCTTGTTGAAGAAGTCCTTGTATGGACTAAAGTAGTCACCAAGGCAATGGTATAAAAGATTTGATTTATTCATGATTATTCATGGTTTCAGCAGAAGTAATTATAACAGTTGTATGTACATAGAAAGGAAGATGGCATATCAATCACATATTTGTGATTATATGTTAATGACATGCTTATTGTAGCCAAGTATAAAACAGGTGGCAGGAATGTGAAATCTCAACTTAATAAAGAATTTGAGATAAAAGATTTGGGTACATTAAAGAAAATTCTTGGTATGAAAAATTTGAGGAATAGAAAGGCTGACAGATTGTATTTAAGTCAGAAAAGGTACATGAGAAGGTGCTTCAGAGGTTCAATATGTTGAATACTAAGGCTGTCAGTTCTCTATTGGTTGTCCATTTCAAATTATCATCCGGATTGTGTCCTCAATCAGATGAAGACATTGGTTATATATCTTGGGTTCCTTATTTTTGTGCAATTGGTTCGCTGATATATACTTTGGTTTATACAAGACAAGATTTAGCATTATACAGTCAGTGCAGTTAGTAAGTACAAATCCTTGCAAGGCACATTGAAAAGCAATGCAATGGATATTCAGATACTTGAGGTTCTCTATTAATGATTGCTTGTATTTTGTTAAAAAATATATAAATGGAGTCATTGGGTATATAGATTCAGATTATACAAGGGATCTTGGTAAAAGGTGATCACTTACAGGGTATGTGTGTTATCCTTGGAGGCTATGTGGCTAAGGAGATTAATTGATCAAATCAATGAATGCTTGCAGATTTCTATAGCGTATTGTGCTAGTTAGAATGTTATTTTTCTAACTAATGGTCAGATGTTCCATGAAAGGACTAAGCACATTGATGTGAGACATCATTTTGTATGTGATGTGATTGCTTGTGGTGATATTGTAGTGAGCAAGGTTGATAGCAAAGAAAATCCTACTGATATGATGACAAAACCATTTTTCATTACTAAGTTTGAGCATCGCTTGAACATAGTTAGCGTTTGTCATTGATTTAGCCCATTGGGGCTTGTTTAGAAGAGGAGGTGGTGTTTACTTTGGAAATGTATTTTTTGGAATTCATTGTATTGGAATTTGGTTTAAGGTGGAGGTTTATTGTAGTTTAACTCAAATTTTAGTGGGTATTGGAGTTTTAATAGAAGTAGTCTTGAAGAGATCAAAGTTATGAACTAGAAAGGAAAGTAGCCACATTTTCACTAGCTAAGGAAAGTAACTGTATTTTCACTAGCCTGCCGCTAACTAGCCACTCAAGCGGCACCAATAGATTTTCAACAAAGATGTTTTGCTCACCTATCGCTTGATTGATAGAATTTTTCGAATTTTACGTTTTAACACATTTTGGACTCCTATTCGTCTACAACTTGGTTCTAGGNNNTCAACATAACATTCTTATAACATTTTGAGAGCTTTAAATTTTAATTGAGAGGATTGAGACTTGTTCTAAACATAATCACTATTGATTATAGTGAGATTCTCCTCCTCTACCCGTGATTTTTTCCTGTTTTGATTTTTCACATAAATTTTGGTGTTCTTAATTTGGTCTTGTTTAATTCATTATTAACATTATCTTGTGATCAATTCAAAACAGGTATTAAAAGAGTACTTATGATGAACTCTTGAACTTAACAATTTTCACACAAGTACAAAACTACCTATTTGTTGACCTTTTTAATTGTTTTCTTAGACTTATAATTTTTAGAATTATAATTTAAATCAGTTTTAATTATTTTTACTCAAATAGATACTAAATATATTTCAATCAATAATTAAATATATAGTCCTCATAAAAATGATAATTCAAACCTTGTGATTAAAATTTAGATTTTAATTTAAGCCAAAATCAATAAATGATTTTAATCTCATATATCATGGGATCCACAACTTCTTCAATCACACGTAGTTCATTCATTTTTATCAAAATTTACTAAAAATTTGATTTTAATCTCCACCAAACAAGGACTTCATGAATCTTTTCCAAATAAACCTAAAAATCGAAGTAGCTTTAAAGAAGTGATAAATGCTTTCTTGGATCATCTGCATCCCCTCATATCCAGGTACAAGTCACTTCGAAGAAAATGATACTTTAGATTCACGTTTTCATAAGCATGCGCCAACTTTTTTCTTCGAACGTCATATGATAAAAGACTCCTAATACGCTGGTCTTCTGTGACATGGCGCCATCCGTGCACGTATTGCTGTTAGAAACCCAAACTAAAACTCTCATTGGTGCATGAGATTTTATGGTCCAAAATTCCCACCAAGTTTCTCAAACACAACAAATATACGTAACAACTAACGAATGAATGGGTCAAAGGAAGGTATATGTGGAAAAATCTTAGGGGTGCTCAAAGAAGAAATAGCATCCTACTCAGACCGTGTTTCTCATAATCTGTTACTTGTCATTCGTTCGAAATGTGTACTAGAAGCCTTAGATTTCGTGGCATAGTAGGTACCTTTTATATTTCTTATCCACTCTTTTTTAACCAAACTAAATGTTTTGCCAATTCAATCCGTGATATAAAAGACCCTAGAAATCAACCATTACATAATTTCATAACTCTTTTTGTACAAACTGAATACTTGTCGAGTCAAATAATTCCTAGTTAAACCCGAATTAACATGTTTTTGTGTCTTTACATTAACTAAATTGATAGAATAAAGAAATATAAGGGACTACTTATTATTGATAATTTCTATTTTTTCTTTTTAAAATTATAATCTTTTTGTGCTGTCAATGCTTTTATGACTCAGAAGTAATAAACCTTTCTCATGAATGACGTCATGATATATGAATCCAACGTATTATTTGGACTCAAAAATATTTTATGTTATCTCACCTTTTTTCTATGTGCGAGTGGGAGAAGTAACATTATTGCACAACTCTTATCATACCCAATCTAGTGGAATTTAGTTTGATCTATTAGAGGCAGTTTACATATCTATTTAAAAGTTTAAATCGTTATACGTTTAACACATTATATATATATATATATATATATTTTTTTTTTTTTTTCAAAAAATTTAATAAAAAGTCGTAGATGTGCATAATTTTCTAAATAAGTACAATATATCTTCTCTTGCTTGTTGATAGAAAGGGGTTGATGTTGTCTTTAACAATAACACGGTAACATTTTTTAAGTTCTGTTTGGCCCTTCAATGACTCAATTCGTGCACATACAATCCGCTGCTATAAAATGGACCATTTCCCGATTATTTGAAACAAGTTAATTCCCATTCTCATCCACTTCTAACAAGACATTAAACAATGAAAATTACATTTTCTTCTCCATAAACATTGCGATCATATCCCTCCATTTTAACCAAAATTGATCAAGATGGTGAGGTTCTCTAAGCAGCTTGATGGTCAGCTGGTTCCTGAATGGAAAGAAGCCTTTGTCAACTACCGGCAACTGAAGAAGGAACTTAAGAAAATGCATCTCTTCAAGAATGAAAACATATGTAGAAATGAACAAAAGCACGCAGTCTCCAACACACTCTTATCTTTTCTAAGGAAGTACACTTTTCTTGGCTATCAAAGAAGAGAGCACAGGATCATTCAAGTAATTCCCATCTCCTTGTATCTTTGGCGTTTTAGTCAGAATTGTCCTGGATTAAGTCCTAATCCCTACTTTCGTGATCTATAATGAACCAAAAAAAAAAAAAAAATGTAATTAAAATGAGTGAAGCGTACATAAATAATTACGCTTCACTATAAATGTAAGAGCTATGGATATCACTATGTTCATGGAAAAGAAGAGTACAAAGTACAAAGTTTCTCGTCACTATGTTCATGGAGAAGAAGAGTACAAAGTTTCTAGTAATTTTCACCCCAAAACAGCCACTTAGATGAGAGGAAAAGTCTATAATATTCTCACGGCTTGTTTGTGTGAATGTGTCACATACAGATGTTATTTGATTACTTTGATCTATAATGCACATTTTTAGGTTTGTCGCAAGCCTGCAGCCTCGGCTAGGAAAGGGAATTTGTATGAGACTAAACTGCTGGAGGAGTTTGCTGATACTGATGCTGCTATTGAATTTTTTGCATGTTTGGATCTTCAATTAAACAAAGTGAATCAATTTTATAGAACTAAAGAGAGAGAGTTTCTCGAGAGGGGCGACTTGTTGAAGAAACACATGGCAATTCTCATCAAGCTAAAAACTGTGCTAAAGCAACAAGGAAAGGGATCTTCTTCCCCGGACTCGGAGAATGACTCAATATCAGGTACCATATTATGTCGTAATTAAGAGATAAACTTCCTATGTTCATGTATGATTTAGAAAAAAACGCAAGTCGACATGATAAATACTGCCAACGATTTAGCCTATACCCAAGTGTGTTGTACACTTGTCACCTCGACAGTGAATTTTTTAGCAGTTGGGTTTCAGGGTATATTATACATTAGTCATATATAATACTGCCAATCTCTCTTACCATTGTATTCCCTTTTTCTTCTTCACAGTGAAAACTTACAGCGGTAAGAGAGATAGCTTTCAAATTGAGGGTGAACTGCTATAAATAAGCGTATCTGCTAATATGGCTTAATTCCAAACATATCTAAAGAAAATTGGAATCTTCAATAGAAAAAGTCACGAATATCTCTGATTTTCATGCTTTAACAAACTATCCGTCATTTTCTTCTATGTGGCTATATATGATGAGTCCATCAAGGACAGGGCACATTCAGAGCATGTTGTCAAGATCCAAGTCCGTGATAAGGCGCTAGAGAACAAAACTGATGAATTGGCCAAAAATGAGATGGAATTCCCAGAGTCTTTAAAATCTGTTGAAATGGAAAACTCAATGAAGATGAAAAACGAGGACAAAAAGTTGAGATGTCTTCCCTATCGGCTTTTTAACTACCAAGGGAAGAACTTAAGAATTCACAGTTCTCTAACAAATCCAACGCGAACATTTCTAGCTATCACTAATGATTTGGTAAATCAGTCTTCCAAGAATTGTAGTCATGAAGGAAATAAGTTGCATATCAACAAAAGGAAGCTACATCACGCAGAAAAAAATGATTAGAGGGGCTTTTATTGAGCTTTACAAAGGATTAACTTATCTGAAAACTTACAGGTACATATTCTGTTATCACTTAAAATCGTATGCTACAGTCATGAAGGAAATAAGTTGCATATCAACAAAAGGAAGCTACATCACGCAGGAAAAATGATTAGAGGGGCTTTTATTGAGCTTTACAAAGGATTAACTTATCTGAAAACTTACAGGTACATATTCTGTTATCACTTAAAACCGTATGCTATTGTGGCATACTGTTATGAAGGATTGGATAGTATGGACAATATTAAAAAGGAATAATAAGTTATAAAATCTTGTTCATTATATTGACGAATACAAACGTATGCACATAGAGAAAAGCTTTACAAAAATCTTCTCAAAAATCTGTCAGGAACTTGAACATGCTTGCATTTCTGAAGATTTTTAAGAAATTTGACAAAGTAAGTAGAGCATAACTTTACTTAATTTGGTAACGTTCCTGCTGTCCTTTTCTTTTATATTGGCCAACAGGAAATGCATTTTCAGGTCACTAGAAAACAAGTTCATCCGATTTACTTTCGAGTGATTGAAAGCTCCTACTTCAACAGCTCTGACAAGGTAAATTCAGTCTTCAACACGTCCTCGTGTAGATCAAATTCATTTCTTTATTAAAGGCCCGAGGATAGACTTGAACCTAGAACATTTGCAACCTCTGTATTTTGAAGTTTATTATGTAAGAAATTGGACACATTTATTTATTTTAGGTTTAATCTTTGACATGTTTTACACGTCAAGCTAAGATATGCTTGTCTGATAACTATAACGGAAGTTACAACTTTTGGCAAAAACTTTCACAAACCTAATTATTTTTGAAACTGGCAGGCTCTGAAGTTAGCAGATGAAGTTGAGGAGCTTTTCATTGAGCATTTTGCTGAAGATGACAGAAGAAAGGCCACAGCATACCTTCAAACCGACTCTGAGAAAAGAATCACATTCTGTAACATTTTTATTGGTAAGTTTTTTCCAACCAAAGAACCACTTTATCTAAAAGCTTTAGCAATTTAAGAGCAGAATTTTATGTATTTAAATTTTATTTTCAACACTGCTAAATATTATAAACCATTCTATTAATGTTTGCATTTTCTTTTCCACCAGGCTTATTAACAGGGTTTTTCCTAACTTTATTCATCGGATATGTCATCATGGTTCATATTACTGGGATGTATAGACCTATATAGATACAATATACATAAAACAGTCTACCCTATTCTTAAGTACTTAGCAACCAAAAAAAAGAAGCTATATTTTGAATAAATATGAAGTCAAGTCCATGAATTTTCGGTATTAAGTTCAGTTATTATTGTCGATTTTATATTTCGCATGTGCATGGATTGTAACAAGTAATAAAGTGGACGTAAGAGTTCCAAATTATTGTACCGTTGGATAAAATTGATTCTATGAACGTATTTTTGCCAACTTTCCAATTTTTAAACAGTAAATTAATTGTTAAAAAATTGCAAGTAGACAGAACTGTGTCAAGTCTTTTAATTGTTGCTAAAAACGTTGAAATAACCGTAGTCAAAACATCCTCATTTCTCGTAAGTAATTTCCAAAAATAATCCTGCTATTCTTTAACTTTTACATAGCGTCCCACCATTTATATTAAGAGGGTGTTTGGTAGGAATTTTTATGTGAAAATGAATTTTTGAATAGTAAATTGATGGGAAATGTGTGGTTGAAAAATAAGAAAAAGTTTTTGATTTACGTGTAATATTATTTTAATAAAGAATGTTTGATTGAAAAGAAGAGAGAGAAAAATGCATTTTGATAAAAATGGGTGCCAAACAGGGCCTAAGCGTAAACTAGGAAATCAGATTTGGGTACTTGCCTCAACTCTCCAAGTCAATCATGGATGGAGTTTGTCGGGGAATTATTGACAATTCATTCAATGTGGCCCCCACAATGAAGAACATGAAATTGGCAAAAAATTGGAATAATGGAGCTCGAACACTCGCTAATTAAGTTCATTTTATATCTCTATGTGAATCGTATAATCCTTAATTAAATGTCTTGAAGTTCTAAAAACTTTGACAGTGTGACCTAAACAAATAATCTAACCCTTGACGTAATTATAGCTCACAAATCAAATTATTGATTTAGTGACCAATTAATTCAAAGCATTAAAGATAGAGTTAAAAGCAATTCACAACATTAATTGAAGATTTAAATTTTTTTTTAATTAAAATTAAGGTTTAAAATTAGGTTACAATCATTCATCCTAATTAATAACATAATTACATATCATGAAAGATGAAAAACATAATAAAGAATTCAAGTACATCATTGGATTTTAAGTAAAAAGGGAAAATCGACGAAAATCTTGCACCAACATTTCGCTTTCGTCTTGTGAAAACTTTAAATCCTAACTTATTGATTGATTTCCTAATTCTTCCTCCTTGTAGGCTTTCTTTTCTTGTGATTGGTATGACTTTTTGTTTCAAGAGGCCTTTTTAACTTGTATAATATGTGTATATTATCGATCCCCACAAGCCTCGACTTGAATATATGAGTAGAATTAAATCTTACAAGCCTCCTCTAATTTTTGGACTAAGACATGTATTTATAGATTTAAGTAAAATCTTTGATCAAATTGGTTTCCACAAAGAGTTTGAGAAGAAAAATGAAACAATTCCCTTTTTCAAACTATACTCATTTTCTATGTAATTTTTGTCCTTCATCTTCTAATATTTACAATTATGTCATTTTCATCCAAAATGATTAATAAGAAGCAAGTTTCAAAAGCTCGCAATTTAATTCTCAAACTTTTCAAATGGCGAATTTAATTTTCAAAACTTACGAATTTTTATCGAATGCTATTTTAGGCTCTGTTTGGTACCCATTTTTTTCAAAATGCATTTTTCTCTATTTTTTTTTTCAACCACACATTTTTCATTAAAATAATATTACACGTAAATGAAAAACTTTTCTTTATTTTTCAACCACACATTTTTCATCAATTTACTATTCCAAAATATATTTTTACATAAAAATGGATCCCAAACACCGTCTTAATACTTCCAATTGATGTCTTGCTTTCTGATTAATTTTCAGTTGCTTCGAATAAACTCCAATTAAACTTCATTAAGCCTTTTTTTATACTATTTGCACCAAGTTGGAATTTTTTCTGTAATTAACATAATTTACACAATTAAATAGATAATCCCTCAATGTATGTATAATTAAATAAAAATAGAAACTCAAATAAGTTGATAATCAGTGATTTTTATACATTCCAAGATTGATCAAAGATTTGGAGCCGTGGCTGAAATTTCATCTCCGACTTTGCAGTATGTTTAGCCTAATATTCTTACATTTCTTCCTGTATGGATGGAACATTTTTATCCGCCATCTTTCATTGCACATACTCGTGTTAATTAATCTCGAATTTCTTTCATATTTGGAGGTATTACAAAATTTTACTTATTTTGCGACAGAATTTTTACCAGTAAATTAAATTCATGAAAATAAGTGCTTCTATTATCATATAAGGAAAAATCTGCATGAAGATTCAGATGGTAAAGCTATTTTAAAATAATTCTCTTGAAATTCAGGGCCTTAACTAAATGCGACGCTTTAGGCAATCCAACGCTGACCATTGTGGATGCTTGTAATCTACATATATTTTTGCTATATTCATTAATTACTCTCTCTCTCTCTCTCTCTCTCTCTCTCTCTCTCTCTCTCTCTCTTTTTGTCCTCTCTCTCTCTCTTTTTCTTTTTTTTTTTTTTGGCTATATTTATGAATTTCTTGATTATTACATGGCGCTACATTTTTGTGAATTCTTCATCTAGGTAAGGCCTATTATACGCCCAAATTGTACAGCAGAATGGTCTATTAATGTATGATATGAATTTAAAAATAAACTTTCTGCATTTTATTTAGGTGCAAAATAAAATAGGTACCTCAATGTACTTTGAATTCTTGAAAATTAAGGAATTTGAGGACCTATTAAGCACACAAACCACACAGTAACTCAATTATATGCCCCCAATTCTATGAAAAAGCCACAACTTTAAAGGAAATTAGGACCCCCAACATGATTAGGGTTTCATCTCTCTCATTGTACGTATATGCCACAACCAAGTTCTATCTATATGGATGCTGTAAAAAATTAAAGTTACTTTATGTTTTGCTTACTTATAATAGTGTATAAAGCAAGGTTTTAATAAGAATGTTAAGGTATATTAAACTATTGTTTTGGAATTAATTATAAACAGCGAGACACTGATCTCCTACGAAATTACTTCTTTAATTACCTATAGAACATAGTATATCAACGAGTTTACGGTCATGCACAACCTTTATTGATGGTTAATCCTCTTCAAAATAAAGCAAATTTTGCTATTTGATCCGGTGTTAATAGGTACACCACACTTTTTTTGGGTGTTCAATAGACAAAACATACCAAATATTTAGCATCCTTTGTAGTTTAATTTAGACATGTCAAGAATTAGTTTACAGAGGCAATAAATGGAATTGTGCAGATTGTAGTTTGGCTGTAAAATTGCATATATTTGTAAAATTTTGTAATTCGTCAAAATATTTAAAATAATTATATATATTACCATCATTTCTACCAAAGAAGCCTTAAAAATGAACCTTACTGCACCAATTATTGAACTTTTAGCATTAGTGGACAATGGTCCTCCGTGATCACTCAAATGCTAAAATTAGAGTATCTTCAAAAGATTATTTAAATATGCAGTATTCTCTATTTTAAAAAGTCAACATTTAAAATCATGTTTCAAAAGATTATTTAAATTAATGTTTTAATTTAGAGAGTTTGTTGGGCTTTCCAAATTAATATGTTAATTTGAAGAACTAAACTCACTCTCTATAATTAAATGCATTAAAAGTGTTTCAATTTTCAAAGTAAAAAAATAATGAAAGAATCTAAAGAAAAGCTAGCTAAAATAAAAGAAAGAGAAAAATAATAAATATTTTTTGGAAGTAGTAAAATTAAGTGTTAAAAATAAAGAGCTTGTTGAAGTAATTCAAATTTTAAACTATCTAAAATTATAGACGTTCTCCAAATGATAGAATTCGTTCTTTAAAAATAGAAAATCTCTTGAAAATACTCTTAACAAGGGAAACTTGAAAAAATTGCATGTAAATCTCTATAAGAAGTTGAGCTTATCTCTCTTTCGAAACATTTGGGGACGTAGTTTTTAAAAGTGATTAGCATTGCACCTTGTTAAATCCTAATATTGTAGTCATTCCTTCATTTCCAATGTCGAGCATTTTGAATTTCATATTTATCAAAAAATAATAATAATAACACACATATTTGTACAAATGACATATCCATTGTGAATTTTTATCTTCACTCTTTATCTTTTAGATAAATTAATTATGAATTCGATTTCGGGCCAGACTTGATAAGGTCCCCAAAAGAGTTGGGCCCTCAACGATTGATGGAAAACATCCATTCGATTAAGAATTAAATAAATTTTAAAATTAAACAACTTTTGTCACCGTCCAAACAAAAGTGAAATTCCTTTTGTCTTTTCCCTTTTGAGTTTGGCTTTTTGTTTTTGGAATTTCATTTCCCTCCTACAAAACCAAAATAATTGTGTCATTCTAAATCATTGATTCCCACTAAGAAATGCCAATTTATGTGTCAATAAGTTGTTGGATTCTTATTAATCATTCATTTGGTTTGAGGCTATGGAATTTAAAAATAGTTTATTGTTTAGCTCTTTAGAAGTATCCATACGAAAGATTAGAAGTGACAAAAAGGATAGATTAACCTACATTCAGATATGATTCACGTGTCATTGTGACTTGAAACGACCCTTTTAAAAATATAGCCCGAATCTAAGGTTCTGGGAAGCTGCCACTGAATGTTCTAATTGATGTGTGTGGGTTACATCGTTAAATTGTTTGTAAAATATATAAACCAATTTATTGCCCCAGAAATGTAGAAGAGAAATAATTATATATAGTTACAATAAATCTTTCAATATCATTTTTATTTTCTAGTAAATCGTGCTGTCCTATGAATGGTCAGGCCAAAACTTTGAGTGATACAATTCGTTCATTATAGCGAAACTGTGAACTAAGGCCATCTCCAACCCAACACTAAATTTTGCACCATTTTGCACCAAATTTTGTACCAAACTAAAATTCATCTCCAACCATTACACCAAATGAACAGTATTTAACCATTTTCTTCCCTTTTTTTATTCTTTATAATCTACTTATTTGAAATATTATTTATTTAATTAATTCAGAAATACATAAATTACTTAATAAATAATTAATTAATCGTGTTTGATGTATTTTAAATTATTTTCGTCTTTTAATTAATTATTATGTCTTACATTTAAAATTTATTTTAAACACAAATAATTATTAATATTAATAAAAATAATAATAATTTATTGTATTAAAAAATATATAGCACAAATTACATAAATACCCTCAACAAATTTATTTGGGAAATGTAAAATAAGGGCAAAATTGGCATTTTACACTTGCACCATTTTGGTGCAAAATGGTGCAAAGTTTGGTGTTGGGTTGGAGCAATTTTGCACCAAAAAATGGTGCAAAATAGTGCAATGGTGTTGTGGTTGGAGATGGCCTAAGGTTATTTCAATTAAATCAATGGCTGTTTACGCGCTTTTTTTTAAAATTTAAATTAAAAAAAAACTCTTTTTAATTGATTTTTTAATTAGATTTACAGAGTGACCATGAAGTGACAAATATAAGTTGGTCTGTTAAAAGGATTTTTCCCTGGGAAAACTTATAGAGTCATACAAAATTTTGAAATGGAAAAATCTTATTCGTCTGTATTTTATGTTTTTTTCATCTTTGAAAGATATTTCGACATTTGTGTCTGTGAAAAATTTCCTGTACCAAAACCTTGTACATGTAGCATAACTCTTGTTAAACGATAAAATAGAAATTAAACATAATATGAATGATTCAAATTAAATAAAATTTAAATAATACGATTTATATTAAAATAATTGTGTCTTGATAATTTAGTTAAAATTTAATTTTAATATATTTTATTGGATATGAGATTAAATATTATTTATAAAAATGAGATATATAAGATATAATTCATGTGTACTCAAATAATTATGTATTTTAGACAAAAACACTTTTCCATTGATGTTCCAAAATAGTCAATTTTATATTCATATCAGTTTTTTAGATTCACATTCAAACAATTAATCGCATTATAATAACAAATCTTCTTGAATAAGCTGTACTACTAAAAATTATATTGACAACAATTGTACCAAAAAAGCCCTTACGTAGAAGTTTTAAGGATAATTGAGACAATACTACTAGGAATAGCAAAAAAATTCGTTCGACTCATTAATCGTGGGGCCTCCTCCTAATGGAAGGGAGGGGGAAAGGAGGGATTACCCGTTTAACCAGGTAAATGAGGTGGGGAGGGATCAAGGTCATTGCCTCGAAATTGGTACGAAAAACATGCTACCCGCCCCCATTTAAACTTAATTTCAAATTTAAGATTTTTATCAAAAAATTGGAAAAAAGAGTAATAATATTCACTAACTAAAGTATAAAAAAAAAAGAAAAGTAAGAAAATAAAATAATAACAACAACAACAATAACAACAACAATAGTAATAAATAGGACGGGAAATGAGATGAGAGACATGTCCCGCCCCGAACCTAATCTCATCACACTTTAATTGAGTACGAGGACGGGCCAAGGTGAGAAAAATACCCGATGAGCAAGGGACGAAAAATAGTTGACCTACCCCATACCCACCCCGCTGCCATCCTGAATGCCATCGACCCAAAAAAAAAAAAAGGTTCTTGGTCCATTCACTTAAATTGTGCTTTTTAATAGATTGATGTTATTTATCACAGTAGTGTTATAATACCCATCTAGATAGTAATACTATTTTTTAATAGCATGCTAGTTGGCCACTGATTTTGTAAACACGTCAGTTTAGACTCTTATTTTTTAATTTATTTAATATTTTTAAATTTAAATTGTATTCATAAATTAAATAAAGTAGTTAAAGAAATGAAACTTCCCATTCCATTGTCAACCCTAGCATAAACTGCCTGGCAACTAAACTATGTGACACATCAAATTTACACGATAAGAATGAAGTCATTTTTTGTTTTGTTTTCTCCAAAAATGGTTCGTTAATTCTATGAATTACCCACGAGACATTTACTCGTTTGCATATTGTACTTCCTCAAATAATAATAAAGGTAACTGTTTGTGTGAACAAAAATGCAAAAGCTAATTCAATGAATTAGTTGATGATTGCTTGACATTGCCATAATAAATATATTCATGAATTTTAAATAACATGAACCCTTATTTTTACGTAATAAAAGCCTATATCTTTAAGTTTTGTATCATATAATAATGCTCAACTTTAAATTAAACGTATAGAGGGTCCCTCCCCTCCGTCCATACTCCATGAAGTTTGAGTTAAGTCTTCCTCTTCGATATCTCATTGTCGGATCCCCACTCCAACTCCAACTCCAACACCCCACTTAAATTCCAACAATGAAAAAAAAATTCTAGAAAAATCTCTTATTTCACGAGTCACTTATTTTTAATAGTTTGTTTCTTTCCGATATTACTAGCCACAAATTGGTGGAAATACGAGAAAGTATATTGTGTTAGCGACTCATGAGTAAAAAATAATTGAGGTGGTTGTTTTCATTACACGTCTATAACAAAATATAAATATAGTTAGATGAAGACATATATTCATGCCCTCTGTGATTAGGATAAATGATAAACTTGTGCAATAAAAATATCACCGTGTCATCTTCAAAACGACACAATCTAAATAAAATTTTGTAATTCGATTTGATTGCACTATAAATTAAACTCAAAGTTATATCATAAACGCGTATTTCTCAATTCGATGTTATCATCGCACAAGCAAATAAATGCACCTACTCCACTCATATAACTAATAAATTTTATTTGGAGTTCACATAAACTCAACCCACCAAAAATTACAAAATAATATTGGATTTTTCACCATCATCTTACCATTTCTTTTCCTAGATAAACATAATTTCAGATTAATTAAGATCATATTTAAAACAGTTATTTTATCTTCTTCTTTTTTTCTTGAAAATATGTAACATAGTATGTCGTAATATACCGATGGGAAAAGCAATCAAGAAATTTTTTTAAACACGACAAAACACCTTACTCCACATGACTCATGACAATATCGCTTTCAATCTCCCACGAGATTCAGATGCTTGAGTATATACTCTATACACTAATTCATCTTTGTTTTTATCATCAAGTTAGACAGCTTTTACCTTGTAGAGCCTGGTTTAAAATGTGGTCCACGAGCTTCGTAAGTCTTGCATTCGCTCGAATGTCACATTCTCAAAGCCTATATTTTTCAAAGTGTCAATTAAGGGATGTTTAGTTCAATTTATATTGTTTAGATTGCAATATTAGACAATCGGTAAATTTTTTTAATAGATTTGATTAAGAATGAATTGAAAGAAGATAACCGGTTCAAATATTCTCTCTTTTTCATTTTATTCAATTCAACCTCCCAATAATTTCGTTAGAAAATATTACCCTTGTTATTTCAACCTTTTTACTTGAGCGAAAGTAATATTCTTACCTCAATAAGTTTGTGATAATGTTCCGCTTGATAATAC
The DNA here is from genome assembly GCF_002742605.1 of Olea europaea var. sylvestris. Classification (NCBI taxonomy): domain Eukaryota; kingdom Viridiplantae; phylum Streptophyta; class Magnoliopsida; order Lamiales; family Oleaceae; genus Olea; species Olea europaea. Next base: position 9,097,812 of record NC_036247.1, on the reverse strand, counting down.
AAATAGAAAACAAGAGTAGTTGGACATACTGACCTAAAAGTTGTACTCATCCATTGCTTAAATAATTTATTTGAAATCAATTTTGTGGTTATGAAGAAATTCCGTTTTGTTTTCTCTGCCACAGAAGGCTTGTTGTATCAATTAAGTATTTGAAAATGAAATTCCATCACCAACCCCACAAAAACATAAACATAAAATCACACTTTTAACTTCAAACCCACAAATTATTTGACATAAAAAGAAGCTTTACACATATACAAATAGAAATCATACACAAATCTTTGCGAGTTGGAGAATTTTCAGTTAACTTTATGGTATCATTCTAGCTTTTTACAATTTCCTCTCCCCGATCTAGCATGCTTGGGAGTTGTTTATAACCAAAAGTGCGAATTTATGATGTCTTGCTCCATTTTTAATCAAATTCTTATATGGAATAGACTCGATCGTACTACTTGTACAAAATGGAATTTTGTAGCTATTTTTCTGCTAATGTACATGAAATATAGGCACATTCTTGTCCAATTTAACTAGGACACAATGGGTGCCACAACACAGTTGAGTTCCTTTAAAGTTGAGGATATTTGTAGACCTATTAAGCACACAAATCACAAGACATAACTCATCTACCCCAATTATTTGAAGAATGCCATCTAGCGTGAATAAAACTTTTTGCATGCGCACTATCATGCAAAAAGTGGTTAGTTGATCCTCCATAACAACCCCAATGCTAAAGAAAACGACGTAAACTTCAAAGAAAATATAGCACATCAATCTCTTCAAGCTCAAATTGTCTTCCTTTTGTGTGTAGATCACACCTCACTATATTTTAGATTTTAGTCAAGAGCATACTGTTTAGGTGAATATGATGATATTTTAGAAGTAAGCAACTTTTTCACTGTCAAGCAAAAGGGGAATTCCTTTTCACCCTTTCCTCTTAAGAATTTTGGCATTTTGTTTCTGGAAATTCTTTTCCCTTCTAAGCCACACCCCCAACCCCAAAAAAGGGGGAAAAATCATTTATTCCACTTAGAGAAAGGTCATACTAAAAAAAAAAAAAAAATTGCTTCGAGGACGAAAAAATTCAGAGCTGAAGCTACGACATCTGTTGTTAATAGTCATAATCAACAGTAATTTCCCAATCGCACCATTTTGAAGGTAGGCGATAGCGTAGCACTTTTATCGACAAAAATTCCGTCGGAAAAAAAGGTAACACTTTTTGCAATGAATTTTCAGTGGATAATGACAGCATATTTATCACCAAAATATTCGTAGGTAAAAGACTATTAATTTCCTACGAAATTTTGTTGGTAATAAAATATTATTATTACTAATTGAAAGGCGGCCACTTGTGTCTTGCTACGTAAACAAAGATTCGTATGTGGATTTCTACATGTCATCGCATGTCTACTTTTGTAACATGAGCTCTGTTTATTTGTACTTTTGGTTTGAGGACAAAAAGTTTAAAAATAATTGATTGCGTCAGCCTTTCAGAATTATATTGTTTTTGGCTAAATATCTCAAAGTTTATGTGTGCCATAATTGTATTCAATTGAGGTCAATAAAGGAAATTTCTTAATCTTGCACAGAGGTGTCAAAATGCATTAAACTAATAATGTCTTGATCATCAATCATACAAACATTGTCCAAGCTAAAAACGCATTGTGTTGTGACCCTCTCATCTCAACAACGGGGCCATGCTAGGGTTAGCTGTAGAAGTCAGCGTCCGCTTGCGCGGGCTTATAATCAAAACAACGTTTCTTGATAAAAACTTAAAAATCTTATTTCAAATTTTTATTTTAAAAATGGATATTCACCTCTAAATCCATATGGAGGATATAGTTTTTTCTTTATCGTTTTCTCCATAAAATGGTTTGCTAGACCAGTAGTCGTAGCTTTGTCTAAGGTTTGTAAAGAATTCCCATATGATGTATCAATTAATGCTAAAATCAATAACTTAGGTTTGAACTTTTTTTTGAAAAACTGATTTAATTTATATATATATATATATATA
>NC_036247.1:9069980-9094729 GCF_002742605.1 Olea europaea var. sylvestris | reverse complement strand
CAAAATTTTAAAAAAAAAATTTTTGTTTTTTGTTTTGAGAAACTAACAAAAAGAACGCATTTTCAACAATTTCAAAACAAACACTCAAAACACAAAACTCAAAATGAATTCAAAACTCAAAACACAAAACTGAAATACAAAGAGAACACCCCCTTAAAGTTTATGTGTGCCATAATCGTATTCAATTGAGGTTAATAAAGGAAATTTTCTAATCTTGTGTAGAGGTGCCAAAATGCATTAAGCTATTAAAGTCTTGATCATCAATCGTACAAACATTGCCCAAGCTAAAAACGCATTGTGTTGTGGGCCCGCTCATCTCAACAACGAGGCCATGCTAGGGTTAGCTGTAGAAGTCAGCGTCCGCTTGCAGGAGCTTATAATCAAAACAACGTTTCTTGATAAAAACTTAAAAATCTTATTTCAAATTTGTATTTTAAAAATGGATATTCACCTCTAAATCCATATGGAGGATATAGTTTTTTCTTAATCGTTTTCTCCAGAAAATGGTTTGCTAGACCAGTAGTCGTAGCTTTGTCTAAGGTTTGTAAAGAATTCCCATATGATGTATCAATTAATGCTAAAATCAATAATTTAGGTTTGAACTTCTTTTTTTTAAACTGATTTAATTTTATATATATATATATATATATATATATATCTGCCCTGACCCCGCATAAACTATTTACTTTATAAAGATAAAAGTGGTTGATAGTTCTTGTAAATTTATTGAAATATATGGTTGAAATGAAATTTAATTAGTTATAAAAATTGTCTAACAATTGCTAAGTAGTACTCATCAATTCGTATTAATCACGTCTTGAAAGTCTAAATCTTTACTTTTTTATATCATATGTGTTGAACTCTAAGTCAGACATATAAAGGATCCTCGTCCCTATCCCCGTCCCCTTTTCTACGATAAATTTCACGTTCAAGTATTTCTCTTATATATATGATTGTCAGACCCTCACTCCGCCAAAAAAAATGTAGAAAAGTCTCTTATTTTTGGTTAATTAATTCTTGATATCATATGATATCAAAATAGGTGTAACATGTCACTTATTTCAAACAGTTTGTTGTGTCTCGACATCACTAGCTAGCTACAAATTGATGGAAATACAAAGAAGTAGATTTTTTTTTCTACATGTAAGTCACCATACCGTTACATATTGTTGATAAAAATAAAAGCAAATAAAAAGTAATACACACTTAATTTATCTTTGATTTGGTCATCAAGTTTTGGGGGGGCTTGTGCCTAGTGGTGCACAGCATGAAACGTGGTCCCCGTGCTTTGTCACTCTTAATGTAGCTGGTCAAGTTTTGGATAAGTACATTTACTTGTACCGTGCTATGCATTTACTCGTCCACCCCGTTTGTATACATTATTAAATCGTAGCGTATAGTATAATGAATAAAATTTTATTTTTTTATTTTATATTATTCCATGTTATCTGTTTCACGTTATCAAATTACATGTTATTTAATAATTTAATTAATATCGATATTGAATAACATAAATTTGTTACTTTCGATCAATTTGAGTGCCAATAATGTTGAAGTAGAAACTCATCACTGATCGTGCAACCAAGGGAAACCACTCAGCTGGTTTTAAAGTTTGGGGTTCATATTAATAAGGTTAACCTTTTTAAGCGAAGAAGCCCAATCCTTTATAAATTAGTATTTATTTTCATCATCATTCGATGTGGGATATAATAACAGACCCCCTCAAGATGGTGATTCATTTGATCACACCAATCTTGAAATTCATGAGTTGGCTCTAATGCCATTTTAAAGTTTGGGATCCATCTTAATAAGGTCAACCTTTTTAAGTGAAGAAGTCCAATCCTTTCTAAATTGGTATTTATTTCCATCATCATTTGATGTTGGATATAATACATTAACAGTGGGTGGAGAGAAAAAGAGGGTTTCCCCCGGTTTATGCCCGTAGGGAAATGGGGATGGAATAAGAGAGTTTAATAATACAAGTAGAATATAAGAGTAGTTGAATAGACCAAAAAATTGAACTTATCTATTAAATAATTGATTTGAAACCTATTTGTGTGGTTATAAAGAAATTCCATTTTGTTTTCTCTGCCATAGTCGTTCACCTGTTTTTATCAATTAAGTATTTGAAAATGAAATTCACAATTTTCAATTCCAAAACAATAAAATGAAGAGACTTCGTGAACTCTACCTTTACATATGATACTAATGATTCATACAAATTATGTATGATCAAAGGACACTAAAATCATTAACAAGTAATTTGTGTGGGGGGGTATATATAAATGTAAACGACAACTAATTATAAATGAGTTAAACAATACTTTATTTAATTATTGAAATGATTAAGGCAATAAGAATCCTACCAAATTAACTGTTTTACCCTTTAGAACGATTAATTAACTCAAAATCTAAACACCCACACAGAAGTGGAAGTCTCCTTAAGAATAATTACTTCATTTTTTCTATAATCCCAATAAATTAACTTTATTCCTTTTCGTCTGTTCTGTTTACTAGGTCAAATCACTCACCATCAACTGCATCATTAGTACAATTAATTTTTTCAACTGGATCACATTTTTTCTACGTAAATTAGGACTTGTTCGGTAGTGATTATAAAAATTAATTTTTTGACCGTTAGATAGAAAAGTGGATCCTACCTGTGAGTGAAAAGTCAAAAATGACGGTTAAAATAATGAAATTACGATAAAAAAATTAGCTTTTGGGGGAGAAAAATTGCTACCAAACGAGGCTATATAGTATATATAATTTTTACTATTCTCTGAAAATAGATTAAATAATACAATTATTTATGTAGTTACCATGTTTATATTTAATCTTTTCCTCCGTAAAGCTCCTTAGTTGGAAAAAGAAAAATTTGCAATTATGCCATAAACAAAAAATCAAGAAAATTACGTAAGCATTCTTGAAACGATTTTTCCCTCGTATCTTCTCTCCATGTTGATTCGTATTTCATACCTTTTACTCTTTTGTATTCAGTCAAATTTATTTTTTTTTCAAACTTATTTTTAGCTATACATTTTCTCGATAAAAGAATTTATATGTGATTAATAATTTTTTTGACATTTTAATCACACATATATATATTTAAAAAAAAATATCATTTTTCTGGAAATCACTTCTGAAAATCAAAATCAAACAAAGACGTGTGTTTTGGTGAATATTATCTTCTTTTGGAAGTCATTTCATTCTTGAAACCAATACGTTATACATGTGTGCCAAAAGAGAACTCCAAGTCAAACCATCAGATAGAGAAGATCCAAGTCAATGTTCAATTCCTTCTGGGCATGAGAAAAATTACCTTAATTAATTTCCCTCGTCTTGCTTACTACCTTCTTCATGCAGCACCCACATGTGTGTGTGTGTGTATATTTAACTGTTGTACTTGCAGGATTTGTTGGTTGTACCTTTCATTTGGCATTATCTGTTTCTACTGAGGACTTCTTTTCTTTCTTTGAGTCTCCTTTCGTTTCTTCAACCCTTGTTTTCATTCTTACAGGAATTTAATGCTCATTTGGACTATCAAAATTTTGATCTTTTTGGTTTTTAGGGATAAAAGTTTTAATTTTTGCGGGATCTTTTTTGGGGTTTTAAGTACTTGATAAAATAATTTTTCTGGAAGAAACCTGTGCATTTGGTGTTGGAAATAAAAGAGCTAAAGATTTGAATTTGAAGGTTTGAAGTAGAATGAGATCTCCTAAAAGAAGAAGGCTACATTTCAGCAATATCTGCTCATTCAATTGTGTTAAAGGAGCATTGAAAGAAGATCATACTCGAATTGGGGGACCAGGTTTTTCCAGAATAGTGTATTGTAATAATCCAGATTGTTTAGAGGTTAGTCCTACGAATCGTTCAACCAATTATGTTAGGACAACTAAGTACACTGCTGCAAATTTCTTGCCCAAATCTCTGTTTGAGCAGTTCAGAAGAGTGGCTAATTTTTACTTTCTTGTTACTGGAATCTTGGCCTTCACATCACTTGCACCTTATTCTGGTGTTAGTGCCATTATTCCTTTGATGATAGTTATTGGGGCAACCATGGTGAAGGAAGGTATTGAAGACTGGCAGCGAAAGCAACAGGTAATTTTGAAGATTAATCTTTTTATTTTTTCTTCCCATTTTGTTGGACTATTTAGAGCCTAATCATATTTCTGCTTTTGCCCTCAACTGTGGGTCGGTCGACCGGGTTGCTCTGTGTTTTTTCTTTGCGTGTTTGATTTCGTGTTGATTATCATTACCATCGGAATTATGGATTAATCCATAATAAATTTTCCTCTGTTTTAGCTAGCTTATATTTGGGGGTAAGAATTGTAATTTGCAGCTTCTGTTAATCGTCTTGGCTCAAAGATACAAAATAAAAAAGAATTATTTGACTGGTTTTCTAGCATCCAATGAATTCCTAATATCTTCTTGTAATAATACTTGTGCTTTTGAAATTTTACAAATTTGTAGCTTTTAAATGATTTTCCATACGCTTGAGGACTCTGCTATATAGGTTTAATGTGCATTGTTCATTTTAGCCAATGGGATTATATTTAGGCACATGTAAAATTTCCAGGATATCGAGGTGAACAATAGAAAAGTCAAGGTACATCGAGGTGGTGGAGTATTTGAACAAACGGAATGGAGAAATCTAAAAGTGGGCGAGATAGTTAAGGTCGAGAAGGATGAATTCTTTCCGGCAGACCTAGTTTTGCTTTCGTCCAATTATGAAGATGCTGTCTGCTATGTAGAGACCATGAACCTTGACGGAGAGACGAATTTGAAACTCAAACAAGCATTAGAATTGACTTCATCCTTAAACGAGGATGAGGACTTTCATGATTTTCGGGCCGTAGTTAAATGTGAAGACCCTAATGCTAACTTGTACAGTTTTATCGGAAGAATGGAACTTGAAAAACAATTAGATCCTCTTTCACCTCAACAATTGCTGCTTAGAGATTCGAAACTGCGGAACGCGGATTACATATACGGAGTTGTTATCTTCACTGGACATGATACAAAGGTTATTATGAACTCCAGAGATCCTCCTTCCAAGAGAAGCAAAATCGAAAAGAAAATGGATAAGATCGTCTACTTCTTATTTTGTATTCTGTTTGTAATGGCTTTTTCTGGATCAGTTTACTTTGGCATTATAACCAAACATGACTTGGAAGTTGGAAGTAAAAGGTGGTACCTCCGAGCAGACAAAACCAGTGTTTTCTTTGATCCAAAGAGAGCTCCTATTGCTGCTCTATTTCACTTTCTCACAACTTTGTTGCTGTACAGCTACCTGATTCCGATATCTCTGTATGTATCCATTGAAATTGTTAAAGTTCTTCAGAGCATCTTTATCAATCAAGACATTCATATGTATTATGAGGAAGCTGACAAACCAGCCCATGCGCGAACCTCGAACTTGAATGAGGAATTAGGCCAAGTTGATACTATACTTTCTGACAAGACGGGCACATTGACTTGCAATTCAATGGAGTTTGTCAAGTTCTCTGTGGCTGGTACTGCTTACGGAAATAATCTCACAGAAGTTGAAAAAATGATTACGAAAAGAGTAGAATCTCCCTTGATAGTAAATGGAAAAGATAAAAAGTCTTTTATCAAGGGTTTCAATTTTGATGATGAAAGGATCATGAATGGGAAATGGGTAAATGAGCCCCATTCAGATGTTATTCAGAAATTCTTTTGCTTACTGGCAATCTGTCACACGGTCATACCTGACATAGATGAAGACACGGGGATGGTCGTATATGAAGCCGAGTCACCAGATGAGGCGGCTTTTGTTATTGCAGCAAGAGAACTTGGCTTTGAATTCTTCAAACGAACGCAAACAAGTGTATCATTGAATGAGTTGAATCCTGTGACAGGCAAAAGAGTTGAAAGGTCAGTATCTTGTGTGTGTCAGCATTTTATTTCTCTTTTCATCGGGAAGCATCCTTTCTGGAATGACTGGTTGTGTCCCAGACTGCTAGAGTTGTGGACTTGTAACTAGTACTGGAAGAAATCTCAGTGTCCTGTGCATGTTCCCAGACATGTCATATTATTAAACTATATTCAATCGAGAAATTTTCAAACATGTTCTTAAATAGAATTTCGGTTGCTGCAGATCATACAAACTGTTAAATGTTTTAGAATTTAACAGTTCAAGAAAGCGAATGTCGGTGATAGTAAGAGATGAAGAGGGGAAGCTGTTATTACTCTGCAAAGGTGCCGACAGGTTTGTTCTCTCATCTTTGTTACTTAATGAGTCCTTGCAATTCACATCCTCCTCCATTTCTGATGATTTATTCCTATTTGGCCTGTTTTTTGCTCCATTTTTGGCCTAATTGCAGCATTATGTTTGAGAGGCTTGCCGAAAATGGAAGAGCGTATGAAGAGGAAACTAGGGATCATGTAAATCAGTATGCTGAGGCAGGATTGAGGACCTTAATTCTTGCTTATCGGGAACTCAGTGAAGAAGAATATATGGTGTTCAATGGAAGTTTTTCAGAGGCCAAGAACTCGGTTAGTGCAGATCGTGAGTCAATGATTGATCAAGTGACGGAAAAAATAGAAAAAGATTTGATTCTTCTCGGTGCAACAGCCGTTGAAGATAAGCTTCAACAGGGGGTTGGTTTTAAGACATTATTGTAGAAAAGTCATAAACTAGTTTGTAGAAATCACGAAGCGGATATTGATATATATATTTTTTTTCATTCTTTTTCCTTGCAGGTTCCTGAATGCATTGACAAGCTTGCACAAGCAGGAATAAAAATATGGGTTTTGACTGGAGATAAGATGGAAACTGCCATTAATATTGGGTATATATATTTGTACCATTTGTTGTAAAAATATTCGAGGTAACATTAAATTTACAAAAATATCTGACTGAAACCTCTGCAGTTATGCCTGTAGCTTGCTCAGACAAGGAATGAAACAGATTATCATAAACTTGGATGCCACAGAGAACTTTGCAGTGGTAAAAACGGGAGAAAAGGATGCTATTGCCAAGGTAAATCCATGTCCTCCTTAAACGATTACTATCGTTTTAATGGCTGAAGTGAAAAGGCTATATACACTCAGAACTATAAGAGGGAATCGTTATTCAAGATCTGCTTGTTATATGGTTTACTGATCGCAATCCAATTTCATTGGCCTTCTATGATCTGTGTTATAAGTGTTATTGAAAGGGTGTGATTTCGTTTTCACAATAGGCTTCAAAGGAAAGTGTCCTCTGCCAGATTACTGAAGGGAAGGCTCGGGTTGCTGCATCAAGCTCTGCCTCATTTGCCTTGATCATTGATGGGAAATCTCTTGCATATGCATTAGAAAATGATGTGAAAAAATTATTTCTTGAACTTGCAGTTGGCTGTGCTTCGGTGATATGCTGCCGTTCATCACCTAAACAGAAGGCATTGGTGAGTTTATATCCTATTAACTGAGGAAAAGTCTAAATTCAGTCATCTCTCACCAATTTCTTCTCTTCATAGAAGTCTAAATTTCTGTGCTAGTAGTAAAATTTCTTTCGTTATCCAAAGGTAACAAGACTCGTTAAAGAAGAAACCAAGAAGACAATATTGGCAATTGGTGATGGGGCCAACGATGTAGGGATGCTTCAAGAAGCAGATATCGGAATCGGAATCAGTGGAGTTGAAGGAATGCAGGTGAAAAAGCTAATAGTTTAATGTTCCTTATTCAGAAAGCTTAATATTATGACTATGATTTGCCTCACATTTTGTACTATTCATCTGAGCATGTATCAGGCCGTCATGTCAAGTGATATTGCAATTGCTCAGTTTAGATTTCTTGAGCGCCTGCTTTTGGTGCATGGACATTGGTGTTACAGAAGAATCTCTTCAATGGTAATTAGCTTCAGGGCTTTATAATGAGATATGCAAATTTAATATATGATCCGTAAATTACATTATATTTCATATGGCATTGTTTAATTTTCATGTACCTTTGAATGCAGATATGCTACTTTTTCTATAAGAATGTCACATTCGGTTTCACCGTCTTCCTATATGAGGCATATACATCATTTTCCGGACAACCTGCATTCAATGACTGGTTTTTGTCTCTTTACAATGTATTTTTCACGTCATTACCAGTGATTGCTCTCGGGGTTTTTGATCAAGATGTGTCTGCCAGATTTTGTCTAAAGGTACTCCTTTTATCCGATATGACGTTAGTTTAATTTTCTTCCAAGTCAGTTCGTGATGTTTCGTCTAGCATATGCTGTGACGAGCCTGTTCTTAAATCTAAAAGGGCAAAAAAAATGTTAAAAAAGATTTCTGATTGGGTAAAAATTCTAAATAACTATTAAAATTTTTAGTTTTTACCAGGAACTGTTTAGGCATGTTTTTGATATTCAAGAATGTTTACTTGTTCCTCATTTTTTGCTTGCTTTTACATGGCAGTTTCCTTTGCTATACCAAGAAGGCGTGCAGAATGTCCTCTTCAGCTGGCGTCGTATTATTGGCTGGATGTTAAATGGACTCTGCAGTGCTGTCATTGTCTTCTTCTTCTGCATAAAGGCACTAAATCCACAGTCCTTCAATAAGGATGGGAAAATTGCCGAGTACCAAATTTTAGGCGCTACAATGTACACCTGTGTCGTGTGGGTTGTGAATTGCCAGATGGCACTTGCCATCAGTTACTTCACCATAATTCAGCATATTGTTATCTGGGGTGGAATTGCTTTATGGTATATTTTCCTCTTGGCATATGGGACTATGCCTCCATGCATTTCCAAAACTGCATACCGAGTTTTTGTCGAATCTCTTGCCCTAACACCCTCTTTCTATGTAGTCACAATCTTTGCAGTTATCTCGGCCCTAGCACCGTACTTTGCATATACCGCTATTCAAATGAGATTCTTCCCAATGCACCATGAAATGATACAGTGGCTAAGACACAACCATAAATCAGAGGACCCCGAGGATTCTAATTTAGTGAGATTGAGTTCTATAAGTCCCACAACTGTTGGTTTTAGTACTGCTCATTCATCGACACGAACTAATCGTGTATAAAATTTGCGGGTGTATCATTTGATTGCTCGCATGTGACTCTTGTGGTGTTGTATGTATAAGTGCATAGAGGTTTCGGGATGAGAAGCTTGTATAGAGATGTATAAATTAGATTTACAGTATCCTACACTGGTTTTGTATATTTTGACATTAGCATCCAAGAGTAGTCTTTGTATCGATACGTTCAGTTATACATATAGTGTACATTTCAGGATTTCATGGTACAGAGAAAAATAGGTTGCCATTAGGTAATAGTCATGAAATAAGATCAGGAACATCCTTTTTATCCTAGATTTTATGTAATATTTTAATCTCGTCTTGGACATTCTAATAATTGTTTGGCTAGAACTCTAATACAATGTTTTCATCACCCTCACAATTCATAATAATTTTCAATTTTTTTTGCTCCATAATAGTTTTTATCATCATTACTATACAATTACTAAATATATCCTCAACTGAATATTAATTTAAAGATTGTAATATGTAGACGTTAAAAATTTATTTTCCGACTAACCTTACAAGACTGATAGCAATGTTTCCATTCCAAAGGGAACTGAAAGAAAACCTGTTTTAAAAAAATACGGTGACCAAAGTGAAACAAAGATATAAGTTTGGTCACTAATAAAGTTGGTGAAAAAACGGAGTTTTTAGCTTGTCAAGTGAACACCAAAATAATCAATTGACAAATCTTTGGGTTGACATCCTATTTTTCGGTAAGGATGAATTGTAGTAGATTTTAATAAAAGTTGATGAATTGTTAAACAATTTTGGGTCCTATGAAATATGTATAATAGCTTCGACTTAAATTAAATTTTATATGATAATGTCAGTGCAGGTTCATTAGTTTCCATCATATAATCAAGCATATAGAGGTGGATATTCACATTTTACGTTAAAAAAATTGTTACAGAGGACTTGGAAGTACGTTATATACCTACTGAAGATCAGGTTGCAAATATCTTAACAAAGACTCTTATTATTGTGAAATTTACAACACTTTCGTGCCAAGCTTACTGGTCCACCCGAGCTAAGCTTGAGGGAGGATATTAGTGTACTGCTGACCAAGATTATATTTGACCAAGATCTGTTTATGATATGGTTCAAGAAAAAGTCGTCCCATTTTTTTACTTTTTCGTTCTTTCTAATTGTAAAAATTATTGTGTAAAAAAGTGTAATGTATAACGCACTTGTATCATTAGCATGTAAACCAACATATGGCTCTTGTATGGCTGGACAAAGCTCTCAAACCGAATAGGACCTAAATCAAAATGAACCAAATCAAGCAATTCTTCTTAAATTAAATATCAAAACGAATATTTAAATCAATAATTAATGGATTTGGTTCGGTTCTCGATTCTAAACCAAGAACTAAGAAACCGAATCTTCCTAATTTTTTTATTTTTATTTTTTATATTAAGTAAGTCGAATTATATTATTTTTGCTAATAAATTTGCTAACTAATTAATTTAGCTTAAATCCAAAATATGATTTTCCTATTTCTAATTTCCAACTCAAGCATAACTTAATCAAATTGACTTAAGTTTTACCCAAATTTCTAATTTTATCATAGTGTCGTTTATGACGTTTTGAAAAAAATCAAATTGGAAGCTTAATTGTGTCTCTTCATTAGCCACCGAGTGGGGATTTTAACATTCATATATCTAAAGAACTCAATAAAAAAATGCGCAAAAGATATCACGAAATTGAACTACATTATTTTATGAGAATTAAGATTGAACATCTAATTAGTTGAATTAATGTAGTGTTGAAAATATTTAAAATTTTTATTGTTGTACGGAACTCGAGAATGGAAAGCAAATTGAACTTGTTTCATAAGTAAAATTGGATTTGACAATTCCACTTATTAAATATCCAAAAATTTGGATTCGGTTCGATTCTAAAGAGAACTAAATCAAACTAGACCATGCCAGCCCTAAGCTCTTGTATGATGTAGCGTTCATTATTCAATCACATATTTTTATAACCTTTTCTATCTTCAAAACCTAAACTTTTGTATTTTCTTGAGATCTTTAAAATTCATTTTTCTCAAATTTATTTTTAATCATATATTTTTCAGTAAAATAAGTTTACATGTAGATCTGTAATTTTTTCTTACCTTTTAACCAAGCAAGAAAGGCAGCTCAAAAATAGCAAGGGAGAGGAGAGATCGATCTGTCATTGAAGCCCTGACTTAAATAAATCTCCTTTTCGTTACTTCACCCTGAGTGGTCTTTGTCGTTCAAGATCTTAGCGAGAAGAAGATGGTTATATGCCAATTACATAATCTAAAATATCATTTGTTACAATTTATTCTTAAAAAATCTACATCAAATAGACTTTAGGTAATATTATAGCCATAATCAATTAAGTCTAGGACCAATTGAGGAATTTAGATATGTCACAAAATATTATCACTATTTTTGTGTGTTTTTTCCAAAGTGACAAACAAGCTTTCCACCTTAATTTTTAGAGTAATGCTGTTTAGCATCACTATATTTAACATCAATTTAGATGACAATATCAGACATTAAATTACAGATTCAATTAAATACAACAAATTATGGTCCAAATAGGAACTATGATATGTTGACACCTAAATTGATATTAAATATCACTGGAGATGGATATAATCATGTTTAGTGTACAATCATGAACGATAATCCCGTTGACAACATACCACATAGCAAATTGTTATTGGACAGTTTGAAAAATAACTTGTTTTTGCAACCAACAATTTTTTGACAACTCATACATTGTCGACCATGATTGTCATCCATAGTTGTACGAATAGATTAATCCAGATGGATAACATTATTCAAAATATGGCATTTCACTAGTTTATTAGGTAATTCAAACATCAAAACTTTAAAATATATTGCCTAGCATGATAAAAATTTTAACTTGAAACTTTTTAAATTGAAATAATAAACTGTAACAAATTTGATTGTTCGCTAATTTAACAATATAAAATTTATATGGAAAAAGATATATGTACACAATACATTCCCGAACATGTCATATTTTGTAGTCAAAATACCGGCAGTCCATTCAAATCCAAAATACATGAAAATCTCGTTAGCTCACAAATTAATTTGAATAAACCCCCAAAATTGGCCAGAAGCACTCTGCCCCAAATCAAACCGTCTCCCCTTCATCTTGCACTCATCTCTCACGATCCGCACCTCTAAGGTCCAACTAAAGAAATCTCGCCGGCACATCTAGCTCCGACGAAGAAAAGACAGTCGCCTGAGATATAGCTCTCTCCAGGTTAGTAGCTATTCACTTTCCGTTTCGTGTGTGAGAGACACTGAGGGTGCTAATTCCTTCCCTTGCCCCGTCCCCAACTGTGAAATCACCCACACCCATCACTGATGACACATTATAATAAGGATACTGCAACTAGTATTATCTCTGAAAAGCTTTGGGCTTTACCTGCTATTTTGAAAAATCAGTGAGTCTACTTGGTAAACTCCATTTCGAACAAAGTGGGTTTGGACAACTTATACTGCTTGAGTTTAGCTTGTTGAAGTTGTGGAATGCTTCATTTATGTGATGTTAGGACCTCATACAAATTCTTGTGTGGAATGGATTTTATGTTTACATTTATACTGCTTGAGTTTAGTTTGTTGAAGTTGTGAAATGCTTCATTAATATGGTGTTAGTGAATTGTTGTGTGGAATGGATTTTATTGTACATTGATACTGCTTAAGTGTTGAAGTTGTGGAATGTTTCAGTTTTGTGATGTTAGGATCTCATACAATTTCTCATCTGGAATGGATTTTTTGTGTGTACATTTATAATGCTTCAGTTTAGTTAGTTGAAGCAGTGGAATGCTTCATTTTTGTGGTGTTAGGACCTCTTAGAAGTCTATCCACTGGATTATTGACATGGATTTTTTATTTTTGTTTTTTGGTCTCAGCATGCAAGTTAATCTGTTCAGATTGTGTGGAATGGCCAGGAGGAAAGGGTAATCTAACATTGAAAGGAATTCCGACAATAAAGGGAAGTTGGTCCATTGTTGACCCCGCGATTATAGTTTTCCAAGTTTTCTAAAGTTTCGCCTGACAAGGAGTATCTATTGCATGGTGAATCAAGTGGAACGAGTTTCAAGTTTTCTAAATTTGTCCCATATGGTGTAAACGTGTGCAAAAATAACCGAGGAGAAGAACTTGGAAATTTTGCTCAACATAATCATGCGCAAGGTCAAACGAGTTTTGGAAGATTTAATATGGAATATGTCTAGTTGGATGAGCTTGACTTATTGTAATTATTTGGTTTTATAAATAAGACTCGAACTGTGTAATTTGCCTGGTCCATATCAATTTTAGGTGTTTGATAATGTCATGACCATTATATACTGTGATTTTAGTTGGAAAAAGTTTTGATATCACTTTGTTATGTTTCAAGCAATGTTACCTGTTGCGAAATGGACAATCACCAATACTGAAAATAACCAACAACCAACTAGCATGATAATATGACAACAGAAATGCATTAAATGAGAACCAGCTTCATTAATTAAATAAAAAGTTTCTATGTATTTAGCCACCAACTAACCACCACATCAAACACTCCAATTAGCCAACTACACAAAATGTATAAATTAGACCCCAAAATAAAACATGTCAGTTAACTATTTACAAAAATATACAACCAACTTTTTCTAAATGCTTTAGGCCCCTATATCAAAATCACCCATGTGGAGCATGTTAGCTAACTGTCTACAAAAATATATAGCCAAATTTCTCTTGATGCTTTAGACCCCTAAATCAAATTCACCAACGCTCTTCTGTGTGCTGACTTGTTGGGAAGGAAAAGTGGTTGTTAGTGGAATATCCCGACAAATGGAATTAATAAAGTCATGCTCAAATATTTTGCATGGAAACTCAAACTCTGCGAAATTAACTTATATTTTGTCACGCTCAAATACCTGAACATTGATGGGGGTAAATTTTGCCTTTCTGCCTCTTTGATGTACTTGAGTTTGTTACTACCTATATGTCATGGAAAAAAACAATTAGTTTCAATGTGTAGCGCTAATATATATATATATAGGCTCAAAATCATACCTTATGACGAGTTCTTGATTTTTTAGAACCAACTTCTAGATATCCTTTTCGACGAAGTTTTTTAGGAGCTCCCTTGCTTTTCATGTATTTCGGGTCCAAGATGATTTCGCTAGTAGATTTTCCTACTTCATTAAAGCATTGGAAGCCCATGGTCACAGACTTCAACATCGACGACTCGGCTATTCAGAATTCAATCCACTCCATAATTTCATGTGATCGTAACTCGTCATGTGCTACCAAGTCAGATAACTTCATAATGCATTGCACATTTGCTCATATCTAACTTGATCTGGAGTACTAATCTAACCATCATAATTGATTGAAACCATTGTGTATGGTCTGTTCACATCCCTCCTCCATCTCTTGTACTTCTCGAGAATTAATTTCACTTGGTTTCATATCAAAACTGCAATCACGTGCTTACAAATAATTCCTCGAAACTCAAATAGATGACAACTACACTTGAAATCACATTCACCTCTATGAAAGCACACTTTAAACATTTTGTCTTCATACATTCATTGATAATAATGTCCTCATGTACATCGTATGTACCATACAAGTAAGAATCATGAACGAATAAGACTTCACAATATACCTTTTCGGTAAACTATTCTTGGAACACCTTGAACTTCGCGATTGTGTAAACGGATTGAAATTGCTTCTCCATTTCGTACCTGGTCGCACATGGTACCATGTGTGAAAATGATTTGAAGTCGGCTGGAAACTCTTTTTCAACTTTACTTCTCAAAGCACACTCATAATGCTCCACAAATTGCTTCAGGGATGTTTTTGAATGAACACAGCCATCAAAAAATGCATTAATACCCTCACTTCGTTGTGTGGTTGACATACCCGCCTAAAATGAAGTTTTCAAAAAGCACGTCACCCATCAACTTCTTTCATCGTATAGACCAATCAACCAAGTATGTTCTATCAATTCGTAATCTTTGAGCATCTTATTCCAACCTTGTTCAAACTCTTCACAACATTGCACATCATATACCAACCCATGTACAATAGCAAGAATAAAAGTTTTATATTTATGGCCACCGAATTTTTCTGGTAACTTTTTTAGAATATGTCACAGGCACCATCTATGCTTTGTGTTCGGAAACACAATTTCAATTGCATTCTGCATAGTACGATCTTGATCTATAATTATTTCCCTTGGAGCTTGATCGTACATACATTGAAGCCATGTCCTGAAAAGCCATACGAAAGTCCTTGTACCTTCATTTGAGATCAAACCACGTCCAAGTAGAGTTGATTGTCTATGATGGTTCACCCCAACAAAAGGAGGGAAAGGCATTTCGTATTTGTTTGTCAAGTATGTGGTGTCAAATGTAACTACGTCTCCGAATCTCCTACATGCTTGCCTGTACCTATTATTTGCCCAAAACACATCCTCAGTCGAGCCTCATCATCCAAGTCTATACTAAAGAAAAAATCAGGACTAGTTGCTTGCATTTTCAAAAAATACGCTTGTATTGCAATAGCGTCTCCTTCACCAAGTTGTAATTGTCGGACTTTGTCAATAAAATTTCTACAATCTTTCTCAACGCATGTAATCTTGTCATAACCACCGACTTCAACTGCGGCTGAGTTAAAACTCTTATGTAACGGTATACCAGCTACATCATTTATTTCAAGCTGTCTTCTCATGTGTGCACTTATTTCTCGATTACATCAATATAACCTTGATTTGGATGGGCTTGTTCTGTGATTATGCTCCAAATGGATAGTGTTAATACGCCATGTGCCATTAAGTTCTGAACATGCCGTCAATCTCGCTTTACAGCATGTTTGCATTGTTGGTTGAGGCTTCAGAACTGTGTTTGTACCACTGATTCGACGACCCTCTCGACTACAAGTAAAAATTACATAACGTATAACACCGTCATCACCCTTCCTTGAAGATCTTTTCCTCACCGGAAAACCTATTTGGTACGCATAGTTCTTGTAAAATTCGAATACCTCATTTTCATCTTGAAACTTCATTCCGACACTGGGTACAATAATATCAGTTCCTTCTCCTAAGCTCATATCAATCGGATTGTCGTCTTCGGACGAATGAATTTCCAAATAACCTGCATTTACTGGCCTAATTGCAGCATTATGTTTGAGAGGCTTGCCGAAAATGGAAGAGCGTATGAAGAGGAAACTAGGGATCATGTAAATCAGTATGCTGAGGCAGGATTGAGGACCTTAATTCTTGCTTATCGGGAACTCAGTGAAGAAGAATATATGGTGTTCAATGGAAGTTTTTCAGAGGCCAAGAACTCGGTTAGTGCAGATCGTGAGTCAATGATTGATCAAGTGACGGAAAAAATAGAAAAAGATTTGATTCTTCTCGGTGCAACAGCCGTTGAAGATAAGCTTCAACAGGGGGTTGGTTTTAAGACATTATTGTAGAAAAGTCATAAACTAGTTTGTAGAAATCACGAAGCGGATATTGATATATATATTTTTTTTCATTCTTTTTCCTTGCAGGTTCCTGAATGCATTGACAAGCTTGCACAAGCAGGAATAAAAATATGGGTTTTGACTGGAGATAAGATGGAAACTGCCATTAATATTGGGTATATATATTTGTACCATTTGTTGTAAAAATATTCGAGGTAACATTAAATTTACAAAAATATCTGACTGAAACCTCTGCAGTTATGCCTGTAGCTTGCTCAGACAAGGAATGAAACAGATTATCATAAACTTGGATGCCACAGAGAACTTTGCAGTGGTAAAAACGGGAGAAAAGGATGCTATTGCCAAGGTAAATCCATGTCCTCCTTAAACGATTACTATCGTTTTAATGGCTGAAGTGAAAAGGCTATATACACTCAGAACTATAAGAGGGAATCGTTATTCAAGATCTGCTTGTTATATGGTTTACTGATCGCAATCCAATTTCATTGGCCTTCTATGATCTGTGTTATAAGTGTTATTGAAAGGGTGTGATTTCGTTTTCACAATAGGCTTCAAAGGAAAGTGTCCTCTGCCAGATTACTGAAGGGAAGGCTCGGGTTGCTGCATCAAGCTCTGCCTCATTTGCCTTGATCATTGATGGGAAATCTCTTGCATATGCATTAGAAAATGATGTGAAAAAATTATTTCTTGAACTTGCAGTTGGCTGTGCTTCGGTGATATGCTGCCGTTCATCACCTAAACAGAAGGCATTGGTGAGTTTATATCCTATTAACTGAGGAAAAGTCTAAATTCAGTCATCTCTCACCAATTTCTTCTCTTCATAGAAGTCTAAATTTCTGTGCTAGTAGTAAAATTTCTTTCGTTATCCAAAGGTAACAAGACTCGTTAAAGAAGAAACCAAGAAGACAATATTGGCAATTGGTGATGGGGCCAACGATGTAGGGATGCTTCAAGAAGCAGATATCGGAATCGGAATCAGTGGAGTTGAAGGAATGCAGGTGAAAAAGCTAATAGTTTAATGTTCCTTATTCAGAAAGCTTAATATTATGACTATGATTTGCCTCACATTTTGTACTATTCATCTGAGCATGTATCAGGCCGTCATGTCAAGTGATATTGCAATTGCTCAGTTTAGATTTCTTGAGCGCCTGCTTTTGGTGCATGGACATTGGTGTTACAGAAGAATCTCTTCAATGGTAATTAGCTTCAGGGCTTTATAATGAGATATGCAAATTTAATATATGATCCGTAAATTACATTATATTTCATATGGCATTGTTTAATTTTCATGTACCTTTGAATGCAGATATGCTACTTTTTCTATAAGAATGTCACATTCGGTTTCACCGTCTTCCTATATGAGGCATATACATCATTTTCCGGACAACCTGCATTCAATGACTGGTTTTTGTCTCTTTACAATGTATTTTTCACGTCATTACCAGTGATTGCTCTCGGGGTTTTTGATCAAGATGTGTCTGCCAGATTTTGTCTAAAGGTACTCCTTTTATCCGATATGACGTTAGTTTAATTTTCTTCCAAGTCAGTTCGTGATGTTTCGTCTAGCATATGCTGTGACGAGCCTGTTCTTAAATCTAAAAGGGCAAAAAAAATGTTAAAAAAGATTTCTGATTGGGTAAAAATTCTAAATAACTATTAAAATTTTTAGTTTTTACCAGGAACTGTTTAGGCATGTTTTTGATATTCAAGAATGTTTACTTGTTCCTCATTTTTTGCTTGCTTTTACATGGCAGTTTCCTTTGCTATACCAAGAAGGCGTGCAGAATGTCCTCTTCAGCTGGCGTCGTATTATTGGCTGGATGTTAAATGGACTCTGCAGTGCTGTCATTGTCTTCTTCTTCTGCATAAAGGCACTAAATCCACAGTCCTTCAATAAGGACGGGAAAATTGCCGAGTACCAAATTTTAGGCGCTACAATGTACACCTGTGTCGTATGGGTTGTGAATTGCCAGATGGCACTTGCCATCAGTTACTTCACCATAATTCAGCATATTGTTATCTGGGGTGGAATTGCTTTATGGTATATTTTCCTCTTGGCATATGGGACTATGCCTCCTAGCATTTCCAAAACTGCATACCGAGTTTTTGTCGAATCTCTTGCCCTAACACCCTCTTTCTATGTAGTCACAATCTTTGCAGTTATCTCGGCCCTAGCACCGTACTTTGCATATACCGCTATTCAAATGAGATTCTTCCCAATGTACCATGAAATGATACAGTGGCTAAGACACGACCGTAAATCAGAGGACTCCGAGGATTCTAATTTAGTGAGATTGAGTTCTATAAGTCCCACAACTGTTGGTTTTAGTACTGCTCATTCATTGACACGAACTAATCGTGTATAAAATTTGCGGGTGTATCATTTGATTGCTCGCATGCGACTCTTGTGGTGTTTGTTGTATGTATATGTGCATAGAGGTTTCGGGATGAGAAGCTTGCATAGAGATGTATAAATTAGATTTACAGTATCTTACACTTGTTTTGTATATTTTGACATTAGCATCCAAGAGTAGTCTTTGTATCGATACGTTCAGTTATACATATAGTGTACATTTCAGGATTTCATGGTACAGAGAAAAATAGGTTGTCATTAGGTAATAGTCATGAAATAAGATCAGGGACATCCTTTTTATCCTAGATTTTATGTAATATTTTAATCTCGTCTTGGACTTTCTAATAATTGTCTGGCTAGAACTCTGCTTAGAGTACACGATAAGAAGACTATATTAGTTGAATTTTTTTTACAATACAATGTTTTCATCACCCTCACAATTCATAATAATTTTCAATTTATTTGCTCCATAATGGTTTTTATTATCATCACTATACAATTACTAAATATATCCGCCTAAAATGAAGTTTTCAAAAAGCACGTCACCCATCAACTTCTTTCATCGTATAGACCAATCAACCAAGTATGTTCTATCAATTCGTAATCTTTGAGCATCTTATTCCAACCTTGTTCAAACTCTTCACAACATTGCACATCATATACCAACCCATGTACAATAGCAAGAATAAAAGTTTTATATTTATGGCCACCGAATTTTTCTGGTAACTTTTTTAGAATATGTCACAGGCACCATCTATGCTTTGTGTTCGGAAACACAATTTCAATTGCATTCTGCATAGTACGATCTTGATCTATAATTATTTCCCTTGGAGCTTGATCGTACATACATTGAAGCCATGTCCTGAAAAGCCATACGAAAGTCCTTGTACCTTCATTTGAGATCAAACCACGTCCAAGTAGAGTTGATTGTCTATGATGGTTCACCCCAACAAAAGGAGGGAAAGGCATTTCGTATTTGTTTGTCAAGTATGTGGTGTCAAATGTAACTATTCAATTGCATTCTGCATAGTACGATCTTGATCTATAATTATTTCCCTTGGAGCTTGATCGTACATACATTGAAGCCATGTCCTGAAAAGCCATACGAAAGTCCTTGTACCTTCATTTGAGATCAAACCACGTCCAAGTAGAGTTGATTGTCTATGATGGTTCACCCCAACAAAAGGAGGGAAAGGCATTTCGTATTTGTTTGTCAAGTATGTGGTGTCAAATGTAACTATGTCTCCGAATCTCCTACATGCTTGCCTGTACCTATTATTTGCCCAAAACACATCCTCAGTCGAGCCTCATCATCCAAGTCTATACTAAAGAAAAAATCAGGACTAGTTGCTTGCATTTTCAAAAAATACGCTTGTATTGCAATAGCGTCTCCTTCACCAAGTTGTAATTGTCGGACTTTGTCAATAAAATTTCTACAATCTTTCTCAACGCATGTAATCTTGTCATAACCACCGACTTCAACTGCGGCTGAGTTAAAACTCTTATGTAATGGTATACCAGCTACATCATTTATTTCAAGCTGTCTTCTCATGTGTGCACTTATTTCTCGATTACATCAATATAACCTTGATTTGGATGGGCTTGTTCTGTGATTATGCTCCAAATGGATAGTGTTAATACGCCATGTGCCATTAAGTTCTGAACATGCCGTCAATCTCGCTTTACAGCATGTTTGCATTGTTGGTTGAGGCTTCAGAACTGTGTTTGTACCACTGATTCGACGACCCTCTCGACTACAAGTAAAAATTACATAACGTATAACACCGTCATCACCCTTCCTTGAAGATCTTTTCCTCACCGGAAAACCTATTTGGTACGCATAGTTCTTGTAAAATTCGAATACCTCATTTTCATCTTGAAACTTCATTCCGACACTGGGTACAATAATATCAGTTCCTTCTCCTAAGCTCATATCAATCGGATTGTCGTCTTCGGACGAATGAATTTCCAAATAACCTGCATTTACCGTTAAATTATAAAAAGTATTAATGTAATATAATTTTTTATCCTTTCTTTTTTATAAAAAAGTGCCCTTTAACTTGACATAATAATAAAAATTTTAAATTTTAAAATAAATAAAACATTTTAAATATATAATTATACATAGATAAACAACAATAACAAATTTTTTTTTTTTTTTTGGAAAAAGCTATATGAATGGATAATAGTTCACAGAAGTTACACAGAAATTCAAAATGAGAGACGTGTCGCCGTGGGGTGAAAGAAAAAAAGGAAAGGAACTGTTGGCGGAAGGGTTGCACTACACTTACAGGATTTTTACTCACAAATGTTTTATAGAAAAGACACATTGGAGGAGTGGGTGGTCGATTTTTTGGCATTTTATATCACACATGGGGCCCGCGCACAGTGAGGGTTCTTGCCGGATATTGTGAACAAAAATTTTGTACATGCAGAATTTTCCTTGGCGGAAAAGGAAAGGCGACTGGATTGGAGGGAAGTGTTAAGTGTATAAATTCAACTCTTATGTTTTTGCCTTGATTTCCGGGCTCATTATGGGATATCAAATGAAGTCGAAATATTACATTTTTAACATCATTTTGAAGTAATCACGGCCTAATATTTCACGTCGTTAATTGTGCACGAAACGGCCAATCGTAGCAAATGTTACAACGCGTTAAAGTAGGCCGTTCCAAACTAGTATTTTGAAAATTTCGATAAAAATCTAACTTTAAAAAATTTTCGACGATTGTACGCTGGTCGAATCCATAAATCTTCTATATTATCTCGAAACTCATTTCGAGAACAATATCATAGACATATCGAATGATCTAAATGAATATCGAAAATAGTTAAACGTATATCAAACGTGTGTATGAAAAAAAGACGTATAACACTTCTTTAAAACAAAAATTCAATTATTTTATTAATATTTATTATTTTTGTGCGACAAATTTCTCAATATAATTTACATCATTTCATCAAAAAAATTTATATGTGGTACAGAGTAAAAAAAAAATTATTAATAATTTTTTTATTAATAAATTTTTTCTATTCATGCTTTGTTGATTGGCTTTGTTTACTTTGTAAAATTTTCTATTTTTTTATTAAAAAAATTTATGTCATACCACATGTAATATATTCTGATAAAATGATATAAATTATATTGAGAAATTTGTCGCTCAAAAATAATAAACGTTAATAAAATAATTAATTTTAAAAAAAAGAGTTATACATTTCTTTTTGATACGCACGTTTGACGTATATTTAACTATTTTCGATCTCAAAATGAGCTTCGAGATGATATAGGAGATTTATGGATTCGACTAGCGTACAATTGTCGAAAAAATTTTAAAGTTTGATTCTTATCGAAATTTTCGAAATACTAATTTGGAACGACGTAATTTGATGCGTCGTAACATTTGCTACGATTGGCCTTTTTTGCACAGTCAACAACGTAAAATATTAGGCTGTGATTACTTCAAAATGATATTAAGAATATAATATTCCGACTTCGTTTGATATTCCGTAATGATTCCAAAAATCAAGGCAAAAATATAAGTAATTTATTGAATTGAATTTATACAATTAACACTTCCCTCCAAGCCAGCCACCTAGCCGTCTTTCTTTTTCTGACTACAGTTCATTTCTTTTTCCTTTCACCACACGGCAACACGTCCCCTCATTTTGAATTTCTGTAGAAGGTCTGTGATATCGTTTCTGTATGTATAGCGTGATTGAATTTTTTTCGATGATCCTATAATGGTAAGATCCTGTGCGATTGCTCAACTCACAAACTCTCATAGCCGGCTACGCAAGTATTTTATCTTACTGATAAATTACAATGTATTGATTGATATTAAATTGATTGATTGATTGTATGTTGGTTAATCACATGAGGTAATCCACCATTATTGCCTTATTGGAGGTTTAGAATATAAAATGGTCTCACGTTCCAAGGGGAATCTACTTGTGACACGTGCGTATATGTACACCCACAGAAAAATTCTATATAGCTAAAGCTTCATAATAAGCCACGAAATTATGATTTATCTATGTAGAGTGAAAACCTTTCGTAAGGAATTAATCAAAGTATCGACAACCCTCCAAATCAAATTGAAACCAGGGTATTGAAATCATTGGTTTGAGTTCTTGTGCACGTTTCAACTTTTGAACCCTTCAACATTTTAAATTTCAAGTGAACCAAATTATTCAGAAACAATTTGATTTTAGTTTCAATAATTAAAACCTCATTTAAGATTAAGTCGAATCATTTAAATAAGGGTAATTAGTACAAAATGTCCTTACATTGAAATGTTATTATATAAAACATCCATACCGTTTCATTTTTCCACCCACATTTTTCCATTTCATTGCGAAAAGATCATTTTCATCCAATTTCTCAATAAAAAAATATAATAACAAGTATATCCTAATATTTAAATAAACTTTGATAAATAAAAAAGAAAAGAAAAATTAAATAACAAATTGCAATTATATTTCCAAACTTTTTAAAAAACTACAAATGACTCAAACAAATTATTAAATAGGTAATTAACATAGAACATTCTTACCTTTCAATATTATTGTGTAAAATGTCCATACTTTTTTATTTTTTTTAGCATTTTCACTCATATTTTTATATTTCATTGCGAAAATCATCATTTTCATTCATTTTCTCAATTAAAAGCTGTAAAATAACAAATATATCATCATATTTAAATAAAACAAAAATAAATAATAAATTGTAACTATACTCCCAAAATTTTCAAAAAAGTACAAATAAATAATTAAAAACAAAATTTTTTAAAGAAAATCACTTTCTTTTTTTAATCATTTGTTTGGAATTTATTTATACTTTTTTGAAAAATTTGAGAGTATAGTTGCAATTTATTTTTTTATTTTCTTTCTTTATTTTTGTTTTATTTAAATAGGAGGGTATATTTATCATTTTACAGCTTATAATTGAGAAAATGGATGAAAATTTGAAAATGGTGATTTCTGCAATGTAATGTGAAAATAAGGGTAAAAATATCAAAAAAATGAAAGATATAGTCGTTTCGTTCAATAATATTGAAAGGTATGGACATTCTGTGTTAATTGCCTTTTTAATAATTTATTTGGATATATTTATAATTTTTTAAAAAGTTTGGAAGTATAATTACAATTTGTTCTTTAATTTTTTTGTTTTATTTAAGTAGGAGGGCATATTTATCATTTTACATTTTTTATTTTTTTTTTGAAAAGTTGGATAAAAATGACATTCTCCGCAATGAAAGGTAAAAGGAAGGGTAAAAATGTCAAAAAATGAAAGATATGAACGTTTTGTGTAATAACATTGAAATGTAAAGACGTCTTGTGCTAATTATCCTTTAAACTAAATTAAAAAAAATAATAGTAATGCCTTAACACCAAATGTGCTCCATACGTTAGAAGACTAGATATTAAACATTGTTCATACGTTATTACTACTTTTTTGTCAAAATCTATAGCAATTTTTATCCATAACCCCATCTAGTTTTTGTAATGCTGATAGTTGATCGACCGTAATCTATAAATTTTACAGTTGCATCTTGGATCTGTTGTTCCATTTTCATTTATTATTATTATTATTTATTATTTATTATTTTTTATTATTTTGGTGGATTGGACCTATTGGATCATGGTTAATGTCCAAGATGAATGGTGCTTAAAAGTTAGAAGGATGATAATTGAGACAATAGTGTCAAATTCTAGTCTGATTTATTGGCGTTCGTCAATTATATGCTTATCATTGTTCTTATTGACAATTATATCAGTCATATAACATTTATATCTATGATATGAACTACCATTGTACCAATGTAAGTTTTGTATGACATTTTAGAATATCATTACATTTATGTTTTAATTTTT